>NC_092377.1:96252361-96509251 GCF_030028105.1 Mobula birostris
GGAGGTGGCTGATGAATTAAATGAGTATTTTGCATCAGTCTTCACTGTGGAAGACACTAGCAGTATGTCTGATGTTGTAGTGTGTGAAGGAAGAGAAGTGGGTACAGTTACTGTTACAAGAGAGAAGGTGCTCAAAAAGCTGAAAGACCTAAAGGTGCATAAAGGACAAGAGGAACTGCACTCTTGGGTTCTGAAAGAGGGAGAAGAAGATTGTGATGGCATTAGAAATGATCTTTCAAAAATCATTGGACTCTGGCATGATGCCAGGGGACTGGAAAATTGCAAATTTAACTCCACTCTTTAAAAAAGGAGGAAGGCCACAGAAAGGAAATTATAGACCGGTTAGGCTGACCTCAGTGGTTGGGAAGATGTTAGAGTCAATTGTTAAGGATGAGGTGATGGAGTACTAGGTGTCTCTGGACAAGGTAGTACAAAGTCAGCATGGTTTCATTCAGGGAAAATCCTGCCTGATGAACCTGTTGGAATTCTTTGAGGAGATTACAAGTAGGATAGATGAAGGGGATGTATTGGATGATGTATATTTGGACTTTCAAAAAGCCTTTGACAAGGTGCCACACATGAGGCTGCTTACCAAGTTTTGAGCCCATGGTATTACAGGAAAGTTACTAGCATGGTTATAGCATTGGCTGATTGGATGGAAGCAATGAGTGGGAATAAAAGGATTCTTTTCTGGTTGGCTGCCAGTGACTAGTGGTGCTCTACAGGGGTCGGTGTTGGGACCACTTCTTTTTATGCTGTATATCAATGATTTAGATGATGGAATAGGTGGTTTTGTTGCCAAGTTTGCAGATGATACTATGATTGGTGGAGGGGCAAGTAGTATTGAGGAAACAGGTAGGATGCAGAAGTATTTAAACAGATTAGGAGAATGGGCAAGAAAATGGCAAATGAAATACAATGTTGGAACATGCATGGTCATGCACTTTGGTAGTAGAAATAAATGTGCAGACTATTTTCTAGACGGGGAGAAAATCCAAGAATCTGAGATACAAGGGGACTTGGGAGTCCTTGTGCAGAACACCCTATAGGTTATCTTGCAGGTAGAGTCGGTGGAGAGGAAGGCAAATGCCATATTAGCATTTATTTCAAGAGGTCTAGAATACGAGAGCAAGGATGTGATGCTGGGGCTTTATAAGGCACTGCTGAGGCCTCACCTTGAGTATTGTCAACAGTTTTGGGCCCTTCATCTTAGAAAAGATGTGCTGGCATTGGAGAGGGTCCAGAGGAGGTTCAGAAGGATGATTCCAGGAATGAAAGGGTTACCATACAAGGAACATTTGACGGCTCAGGGTCTGTACTCACTGGAATTCAGAAGGATGAGGGGGGGATCTCATTGAAACCTTTTGAATGTTAAAAGACCTAGACAGAGTAGATGTGGAAAGGATGTTTCCCATGGTGGGAGAGTTTAGGATAAGAGGGCACAGTGTCAGGATAGAGGGGTGCCCTTTCAAAACAGAGATGCGGAGAAATTTCTTTAGCCAAAGGGTGGTGAATTTGTGGAGTTCGTTGTCACATGCAGCTGTGGAGGCCAGGTCATGGGGTGATATTTAAGGCAGAGATTGATAGGTTCTTGATTGGACATGGCATGAAAGATTACAGGGGAAGGCCGGGAATTGGGGTTGAGGAGGAGAACAAAAAATGATCAGCCATGGTGGAGCAGACTCGATGGGCCAGATGGCCTAATTCTGCTCCTATGTCTTTTGGTCTTATAAAAGGATCAATGAAACATCAAGAGCGCAGAAGAGAAAATACTGTGCAAATGGAAATAAATAACAAGAACATGAGATAACAAGATAAAGAATCCTTTCAGTGAGGTCAATGGTGGGTTACCATGTGCTCACTCCCATTCCTCACCAAACCACAAAGGTTTCCAAACTATAACACAAAGAATAAAGCAGCGATCACCTGGCTCCTCCAGAATAGACCCAAGTCTAAACCTTTAGACAGTCACAGGAGGATGAACTTCATTGAGACCTCTGTAACAGCTCTGCCGTTAGCCAGTCACAGTGGGCGTCCCTGCCACCACACCACCTTGGCCAAAGAAGTGCAGATACAAACGAACAAATGCACATGGACACACTCAGGAATAAGAGCAGTCCTCTTCCAAAATGAAGTGAGCATACAACAGATTTTGATATATAGCCCAATTATAGTAGGTCTGCAGTGGATGGGGTGTCCATTCTGGTGAAGAGGCCTGTCATGTCCATTCTAGCTCACTCACCTTTGGTCCCTACTGAACACTCAGCTCTCACCTGTGGCTCCAAGTAACTGTTTGCATGCAACAGCGGCTCCAGCCTGGCACACCACTTTGACAGGCAGGCTAAACCAGGTGAGGGTAGTCAGAGGGCCTCAGATAGGGCCATGCCTGCTTTAGCATGCAAAGTTAGCTCTGGTGGACTGGTGGATGAAAGCAACAATGAGGTCCAACAGTTCTCCAATGCTTTGTGGAGAGTGAAGGGCCTGACGAAGCACAGAAGATGGCATGGCTATCCACTGCAATTAAAGAAAACCCCAGTTGTGACGACTATTCATACCACAGGACCCAGACTTTCGAGGCTGAGAGTGTGGAACTGCCCAGTACAAAAGCTTTTCCTCTTTAAAAACTCTTATGCAGAGGCTTCCTGTCATTGTCGGATATGGCAGTCAACCGGCACAATTAATTAATTAATGGCTCCGTCTGTCTAAGTAGACAATGGATGCGCCCGGTCCGGGGCACAGACCTGGGCGATGAATATGGAGATCCTGGGCGTCCCAGACATCAAGATCTCCCTCTCAGCCTCGCGGATGTGGTCCAAAGGAATGCGAAGCAGTACATTTGGCATCAGCTTGGCCACAGGAGCAGCTGGGAGGTGACGTGATATGTCATCCAACCGCCTGAGGGTCTCCACTCCGGATTTGTGTAGGGTTTACTCCTTAGCCTTCTCTTCTCCCGAAGATACCCACAAGGCAGTGAGATCTGTAACCCTGGATAGGGGCCCATACCGGGTACTGTCAGCCGGAGCTTGCTGAGCCCGAGACTCGTGTAAGGCAGGGTTGTCACACCCTGTAGTAGTGACATATGGAGCCACTACCCACTACCTGCACAATATACCTGCACTTTCCTTAAATGCCATAATAATTTTGATTAATAAAAATTAGCAACCTAAGAGTTACAACCATCAGTCAACCCTACATCACTCATGCTTTGTGAAGATATACATACATTTGGGCAGTAGCTGCAAATAACCACATCTATTTACACAGGCGCACACAGATTCACCAGGAGGAAAACGAAGTCTACTGAAGTCCCCAGCCCCTAGGATAGCTACTGGAACAGCACCTAGTAAATATCCAATCTGCAAGGTTCACAGGGAAAAGTTCAGGCACCTGCTTAAAAAACAGCCACAGGCTGAACCATCTTGGAATGCAGAAAAGGGCAGCTCAAATCAATTTGGCAAGCTTCTAAGAGTAGGAATTCTAGCCAGTAAGAAGCTTCTGTCTTATTCTGTCTCACAGAAAGAACTATTAGAAAGGTTTATAGGCTTTGCTGCTACCAGATTCAATTCCCATAATCCTCCACATATTTCAATGACTCCAAAACTATTCTGTTTCTCCCAAGTACTGCTCATACCCATCCTCAATAATTCACGTTGGCTCTCTAAACCCACAGAGCTTCAATCTGCCCTTGGTCATATTCTGCCCCTTGTCTGTAGCACTAGGCAGTCCTAAATAATTCAGTCCTCTGACCCATAACTCAGGATTTCCTTCACTCAATTCATTGGGCATCATGCCTTCAGCCGTTCTGAACTGAATTCCGTTTCTCATTTCACGAGCCCCTCTACAACTGAAAACTTTTCTTCAATCCTAACCTTTTCCCTGTGCTTTTCCACATCCTTGTCCAAATTATAAGCTGAGCTCTGTTGTGAATCTGAAGGAGGCTAGAGCATAGTTTGAAGTGAGATTGTTTGTAAAGGTCCTGGGCTTATTATTATACTCTGTCAGTGACCACTTTATTTTGTACACCTGTACAACTGCATGATCAAGAGGTTTAGTTGTTTTTCTGACCAAACGTCGGAATGGGGAAGAAATTTGATCTACATCACTTTGTGGAATGATAGTTGGTGCCAGATGGGGTGGTTTGAGTATCTCAGAAACTGCTGATCTCCTGGGATTTTCAAACTCAGCAGTCTCAAATGTTCACAGAGAATGGTGCAAAAAAACAAAAACAATCCAGTGAGCGGCAGTTCTGTGGGCAGAAATGCCTTGTTAATGAGAGAAGTCGGGGAGAACGGTCAGACAGGCTTAAGCCGAGAGGTAGGCAGCAGTAACTCAATTAACCACACATTACATCAGAGGTGTGCAGAACAGCATCCCTGAACGCACAACACATCGAACCTTGAGGAGGATGGGCGACAGCAACAGAAATTTGTGAAGGTACACTCAGTGACCACTTCAACAGGCACAGGAGGTACCTAATACAGTGGCTACTGAGTGTATAATTGAAAATGTAACTTTAAAAAAAAAAATCATATCTCATTGTTATACAGATAATTATAGGCAGCCATGTTTGGCAAGTTTTATTGCTTCACAAATGAAATATTTGGCTTTCTGCTTCCTTAGCTGTGGATCCTCAGAGGTTAAGTGGACAAGAAACATACTGCTCCCGGATTTTAGTCGATATTCTGTCTTGAGGAGTACTTCACGCTCCAAAAATGATCTACTCACCAGGACCTGTTCAAGATTTGAACATTAACCTAATTCATCCAAGAACCATTCAGCAGTACCATCTCATTCTACCAGGCAATTCTGATGAGGTGTTTTTTCACCCCAGTGATATTTTATCCTACCAAACCCAGTGAAGTATTCCATTCGCAATGATATGTCATCCCGTGTTACTTAACCCAACAGAAGTGACCCATGCCATTAGCATTTCTCCCCTCTGATGTGAACCAGATTGGGACTCATTCACCACTCTACTGAAACACTCTGCACCAGGTTCTGTTTTCAGAAAGCATTGCCTCTTACCATAACTCACTTATCAAGAGCACATCACTTGCTGAATTGATGTAGGGCTTGTTTGTTGTGATGTCACGCTCTGCCAAGTGAACCCGACCAACTCTTGTTCACCAGGGCAGAAACTTAGCAGCGCCAGAGTATCAAGAAAATAACCCCGCTCTAAATCTTAGCTCACCGGAGTTCTGGTTTTGGACAAAAACACCCAGTTCTAGTCAGAAATTCTAACTGCTCAGATAGTTGTTTTACATTGTCATTTGGTTTGTCTGTTTGAACTTCACAGGCCTAATTTCTCTGCTTTCATTGGCCGAGCAGAGACTATAAACAGGACAATATTATGGATACACTGGTCACTAGCTACATGTAGGTAAAATGATCGAGATGCAACAAAGAGCATATCCAATTTCTAAGTAAATGTTGGCTGATCACATTGTGAACTTTAAGCATCTTATTCTTCGTAAAAAGCCAAGATCAACCACAGATCCTGTGAGGATTTCTTTGAAGGTACATGTTCGGTGTAGACAATAAAATGTGGAATATATGTCTTTGTACATTAAATGGCAAACGGGTTCCTCAATTCTAATAAAGCAAGCGGACAGCGGATAAAACAGTATCATTCCAGCAACACTGTGCGGTGGTTTTCTTTGGACTGCTCAATCTTGGCCACGTAAATAGACTTTAAACATATAGGCGACATCACTGACCTCTTCCAGGACTGACAGCGGTTAAAGGGGGTCGTCGACTGGTCACCTTCTGCTGCTTTTCTTGTTGAGAGGTGATCTCCATTTCCTTCTTCTCCATCATCTTGTGGGATGGGTAAAAAAGGCCCACTGTCTGGGTCGCCTGATCCTCCTTATTAGATCCAAGCCTGAACTGTGGCAATGGGATGGTCAAAGGTTGCCAGGTTGCAGAAGCACACACGTCTGTGGTCTTTATGGCAAAGGAAAAATAAAGAGCAAAGTAAGTGGTATTCAGCTTCAGAATCAGGATCAGGTTTAATATCACCGGCATACGTTGTAAAATTTGTTGTCTTTGCGGCAGCAGTACAATGCAAGACACAATAATAGAAGAAACCATCATGAATTACATCAAGCAATGAGAAGAGGGCATGCCCTGGATGATGGGGGTTTTTACTGATGGATGCTGCCTTTTTGAGGCATCGCTCCTTGAGAATGTCCTGGATACTATGGAGACCAGTGCTCATGATGGAGTTACTAAGTTCACAACTCTCTGCAGATTATTTTTGTCCTGTGCAGTAGCAACCACACCCCCCCACCATATCAGATGGTGATGCAGCCTGTTACAATGCTATCCACAGTACCCCTGTAGAAATTTGCAAATGTTTTTAGTGACATACCAAATCTCCTCAAACTCTTCATGAAATATAGCCACTATTGTGCCTTCTTTGTATTTGCATAGATATGTTAGGTCCAGGATAGATCCTCAGAGGTTTTGATATTGACACCCAGGAACCTGAAATTGTTCACTTTTTCCATTTCTGATCCCTCTGTGAGGACTGGTGTGTTCCCTCATTTTACCCTTTCTGAAGTTCTTTGGTCTTACTGACGCTGAGTGCAAGGTTGTTGCTGCGACACCACTCGGCTAGTTGATATACCTTGCTCCTGTACGCCTTCTCGTTACCATCTGAAATTCTGGCCACATTAGTTGTGTCATCAGCAAATTTACTGATGGCTTTTGAGCTGTGCCTAGCCACACAGTCATGTGTGTAGACAGAGCAGAGCAGTAGGCCAAGCACACATCCCTGAGGTGTAACACATTGTTATCTTTCGGTTAGGAAGTTGAGGATCCAGTTGCAGAGGAAGGTACAGAGGCCCAGGTACCGAATCTTTTCGATCAGAACCGTAGGAATGATTGTGTTAAATGTCAATGAACAGCCTCCTGACATAGATATTTGTATTGTCCAGGTGATCCAAGACCAATGAGATCACATCGGCTGTAGACCTATTGCAGCAATAGGCGAATTGCAGTGGAACCAGATCCTTGCTGAGACAGGAATTCAAAACCAACCTCTCAAAGCACTTCTTCATCATAGATGTGAGTTCTACTAGATGATAGTCATTCAGGCAGTACACTTTGCTCTTCTTGGGCCCTGGTATGTTTGTTGCCCTTTTGAAGCAGGTGGGAACTCTGACTGTAGCAAAGAAAGATTCAAAATGTCTCTGAATACCCCCTCCAGTTGGTTGGCACAAGTTTTCAGAGTACTCCATTGGGGCCTGTGCCATACAAGGGTTCACTGTCTTGAAAGACAGCTTGATATCAGACTTTGAGACACAGATCACAGGGTCATTGGGTGTTTCAGGGATTCTCCTAGCTGTAGTTTTATTCTTCCTTTCAAAGTGTGCATATAAGGTATTGAGCTCATCTGGCAGTGAAGCATCACTGCCATTCGTGACGTTGGGTTTCACATTGTGGAAAGTAATGGCCTGCAAACCCTGCCAGAGTTGACATACATTCAAACCCACTTCCAACTTTGTTTGGAATTGTTCTTCTGCTCTTGAGCTAACCCTCCGCAAGTCATACCTGGTTTTCTTGTACAGACCTGGACTGCCAGACATGAATGCCACAGACCTAGCCCTTCTGGTTCATCCATGGCTTTTGATTTGGGTATGTACGGTCTTTTCCTGTAGGCACACACTCACCCACGCAGCTTTTAATGAAGTCAGTGACAGTTGTGGCGTACTCATTCAGACTCGAAGATGAATCCTTGAATACAGTTAATGTCCACTGATTCAAAGCAGTCTTGTAAATGCTCCTGCACCTGCCTTGTTCATACCTTCTTGGTTTTCACTACTGGTGCTGCAGTCTTCAGTCTCTGCCTCTACTCAGGGAGTAGAAGTACAGGTGATCAGATTTTCCAAAGTGTGGGCGTGGGATGGCACAGTAAGTGCTTTTGATGGTGGTGTAACAGTGATCCAGTGTGTTGTTTTCTCTGGTTCTACAAGAGATTTGTTGGTAATAATTATTAATAGACTTTTTTCATGCTGGCCTGGTTAAAATTCCCCCAAATGATAAGGAAGGCATCAGGATGCGCTGCTTCATGCCTGTTTATTCTGTCTTCAGCCAGTTTACACTGGCCTGAGGTGGGATGTACACTGCTACCAAGATGATTGCTGAAACCTCCCACAAGTTTACAGAGCCAGCACAATATACTCAATTCACGCTTCTTGCTGTGCTATCTGAACACAGATACAAACCAGCTACCACATTCATAACATTTTTCACTGTTCTAGTTTGATATATATCTAATGGGGAATTGGCACCGGATGGTGTTACATAGAAACATAGAAAATAGGTGCAGGAGTAGGCCATTCAGCCCTTCGAGCCTGCACCGCCATTCAGTACGATCATGTCTGATCATCCAACTCAGAACCCTGTACCTGCCTTCTCTCCATACACCCTGATCCCTTTAGCTACAAGGGCCATATCTAACTCCCTCTTAAATATAGCCAATGAACTGGCCTCAACTATTTCCTGTGGCAGAGAATTCCACAGATTCACCACTCTCTGTGTGAAGAAGTTTTTCCTCATCTCGGTCCTAAAAGGCTTCCCCTTTATCCCCAAACTGTGACCCCTCGTTCTGGACTTCCCCAACATCGGGAACAATCTTCCTGCATCTAGCCTGTCCAATCCCTTTAGAATTTTATACGTTTCAATAAGATCCCCCCTCAATCTTCTAAATTCCAGAGAGTATAAGCCTAGCCGATCCAGTCTTTCATCATATGAAAGTCCTGCCATCCCAGGAATCAATCTGGTGAACCTTCTTTTCACTCCCTCTATGGCAAGGATGTCCTTCCTCAGATTAGGGGACCAAAACTGCACACAATTCTCTAGGTGTGGTCTCACCAAGGCCTTGTACAACTGCAGTAGTAACTCCCTGCTCCTGTACTGGAATCCTCTTGCTATGAATGCCAGCACACCATTCGCCTTTTTCACTGCCTGCTGTACCTGCATGCCCACATTCAATGACTGGTGTACAATGACACCCAGGTCTCGTTGCACTTCCCCTTTTCCTAATCGGCCACCATGTGACATTTGCAAGCTGCTCCTAACATATCCTTAGCTTGTGTTGGCTATTAATGCAAACGACTGTATGTTCGATGTACAAGTGAGGAATAATTTAGTCAGGAAGATTAACAATCATTTTGTTTTTCAATATCATCCTGAATGCTTATTCTCAACCATATATAGCTAAGGTGTCTAAAACCTTTGAACAGGACTGTAGTAATTTTAGGTATTGCACTGTTCTGCTCCCGCAAAAAAAAAACATGACATGCATAAGTGATAATAACCCTGATTCTTATGTGGGTCTCTATTGTGGACTGAGAGTGGGAAAGGGACCGGGAGAGGGAAATCATGGTTGGGAAAAGGAGGAAGGAAAGGGGAGGGAGCAGGAACCACCAGAAAAACATTCTGTAATATAGAACATATAGAATAGTACAGCACAGTACAGGCCCTTCGGCCCACAATTTTGTGCCGAACCTCAAACCCTGCCTCCCATATAAGCCCCCACCTTAAATTCCTCCATATACCTGTCTAGTAGTCTCTTAAATTTCACTAGTGTATCTGCCTCCACCACTGACTCAGGCAGTGCATTCCACGCACCAACCACTCTCTGATTAAAAACCTTCCTCTAATATCCCCCTTGAACTTCCCACCCCTTACCTTAAAGCCATGTCCTCTTGTACTGAGCAGTGGTGCCCTGGGGAAGAGGCGCTCGCTATCCACTCTATCTATTCCTCTTATTATCTTGTACACCTCTATCATGTCTCCTCTCATCCTCCTTCTCTCCAAAGAGTAAAGCCCTAGCTCCCTTAATCTCTGATCATAATGCATACTTTCTAAACCAGGCAGCAACCTGGTAAATCTCCTCTGTACCCTTTCCAATGCTTCCACATCCTTCCAATAGTGAGGTGACCAGAACTGGACACAGTTAGTGTGGCCTAACCAGAGTTTTATAGAGCTGCATCATTACATCGCAACTCTTAAACTCTATCCCTCGACTTATGAAAGCTAACACCCCATAAGCTTTCTTAACTACCCTATCCACCTGTGAAGCAACTTTCAGGGATCTGTGGACATGTACCCTGAGATCCCTCTGCTCCTCCACACTACCAAGTATCCTGTCATTTACTTTGTACTCTGCCTTGGAGTTTGTCCTTCCAAAGTGTACCACCTCATACTTCTCCGGGTTGAACTCCATCTGCCACTTCTCAGCCCACTTCTGCATCCTATCAATGTCTCTCTGCAATCTTTGACAATCCTCTACACTATCTACAACACCACCAACCTTTGTGTCGTCTGAAAACCTGCCAACCCACCCTTCTACCCCCACATCCAGGTCGTTAATAAAAATCACGAAAAGTAGAGGTCCTAGAACAGATCCTTGTGGGACACCACTAGTCACAATCCTCCAATCTGAATGTACTCCCTCCACCACCACCCTCTGCCTTCTGCAGGCAAGCCAAATCTGAATCCACCTGGCCAAACTTCCCTGGATCCCATGCCTTCTAACTTTCTGAATAAGCCTACCGTGTGGAACCTTGTCAAAAGCCTTACTAAAATCCATATAGATCACATCCACTGCAGTACCCTCACGATCAATAAACCAAATGTTTGGAATCAAATAACCTAGTCTGGTGTCTCAGGGCTGGGTGTGCCTACACCTGCATCATCCCCTCCCACCCCTGGCACTCCTTCTCTGTTCACCTGTCTTGCACCCCTCCCATGACACTCTACCCTCACCATTCCCAACATCCTCTGCTCTGCCAGATTTACAAACTCGCTGTCCACTCCACATTGACAAATACAGTACTTTACAAAAGTCTTCGGCACCATAGCTATATATATGTGTCTAAAACTTCTGCACAGTACAGTACTGTATGTCATGAAATTTGTTGTTTTGTGGAAGCAGTACAGTGCAATACATTAAAAATCTATAGATTACAATAAGAAATATGTTTTAAAAATAAATGAAATAAGTGCGAAAAGAGGGTAAGCATAGTGAGGTAGTGTTTATGGGTTTGTTTATTGTTTGGAAGTCAATTGGTAGAGGGGAGAAGGTAATCCTAAAACAATGAATGTGTCTTCAGGTGCTTGTACCTCCTCTCTAATGAGAAGGGAGCACGTCCTGGATGATGGGGTCCTTAATAATGGATACCACCTTTTTGGTAATGGGGTTGATCGAGTTTGTCACCCTCTGCAGCTTTTTTCAATCCTGTGCAGTGGCCGCACCATACTAGACAGTGATGCAACCAATTACAGTGCTCTCTATGGTACATCTGTAAAAATTTGCTAGTCTTTGGTGACTCTGGCCCCTCCTGCCCTAGGTGGCTGTAACAGGATACCGCGACATGAGGGTCTAGTCCACGCAACAACTGAGGCCACGCAACTCCCCCACCGCAGGTCTCGCCAACAGACTGGACTTGTAGTATTTTTCCAACAGTGTCTTGCAATCACAAGAAAAATGTTTAAGGCAAACATTTCCTCCTTTTTTTGGACTTGGAGAGGGTGCCATGACAAAACTATTGGAAGACTCAACTCTGAATTCTCAACTTTCGGTAACTCACCTTCTCCACTGGTGTCAGAACAGATCATTTCTGTTCCAAGTTAGCTCAGTTTTTCTCTCGCCATTACAGCCTGGCATACAGTATGTGTCAAAGCTTTGACATTAACAACATTTTATGCTTCTTTATCAGGTTATCGCCCTTTAACCCATCTGACCAAAGGACTCATCCCATGACAACCTTGGCCTTATGCTTTCAGAGATCTTCCTTCTATGCTGTCACCACCTTGAAATTTAAATTACAGTCTTATCTCTCTTTCCCAATATGTACCACCAGGGTCAGGGACAGCTTCTAACCTGCTGTTATTGAACAGTCCCCTTGTATGATAAGATGAACTTTTGACCTTACAATCTGCCTTGTTATGCCGTGCACCTTCGTGTCTGCCCACACTGCACTACGTTTTGTAACTGCAAACATTATATTCTGCATCCTGTTAATGTTTTTTCCCCCTTGATGTACTAATGCAATGAAATGCTCTGTATGGATGCCGTGCAAAAAGCTTTTCACAGCATCTCGGTACAAGTCATAATAATAAACCAATTCACAGGGTTCTTCAAGAAGACATTAGACATAGCGCACAGTAGAGATCCCTACTGGCCCAATAAGCCTGCTCCACCTAATGACACCCACGTGACCAATTAACCTACTAATCTGTACATTTTCGAAATGTGGGAGGAAATCTATGTAGTCATGGGGGGGAACATACAAACTCCTTACAGACAGCAGCAGGAATTGAACCACGGTTGCTGGCACTATAAACAGCATTATACTATCGTACCACCCCAAGAGCTGTTTCCCTTTCCAGGAATGCTACCTGATCTGTTGAGTTTTTTTGAAAGCATTTTCCGTTTTTCATAAAATTATGTATTGGCATTGAAATCCCTGAATTGACAATCTACTAACATGATCTCAGAAATGCTGCCAACATGACATAGTTGAAGTTGCTAAAATAACAGAGGTCTAAATTTGTACCACAAAATTACAGCAGTCATTTCTACCCCAGGTAAATGTACACTGCCTTCACTAGTAAAAATGAAATGCTACAT
The DNA here is from genome assembly GCF_030028105.1 of Mobula birostris. Taxonomy (NCBI): domain Eukaryota; kingdom Metazoa; phylum Chordata; class Chondrichthyes; order Myliobatiformes; family Myliobatidae; genus Mobula; species Mobula birostris. The sequence continues at coordinate 96,265,005 of NC_092377.1, forward strand.
AGCCTAATTATAATTACTTCCCATTACATCAGTTTAGTTGATATGTCTACTTCATCTCAAAATTAGCTTCTAAATGGGCGGTGTTAAATTAATAACATTAAACTCTGACCATGGTATTGGACAGATATCAAACATCTTTTTAATATTACAACATAAAACATGTAAAATAATGATAATATTCTCAGGTCTTAAAAGTAAATTTTTAAACTGGACTTTAAGGCAAGTATAATTTGGATTTAAAAGTATAAAATAAAAACAGAAAAATGCTGGAAAACCTCAGCAGGTCAGGCAACATCTGTGCAAAGAGAAAGTGAGTCAACTTTTCAGGAGAGAATTTTCATCAGAGGCAGCCAAGAGAGAAAACAAGATTTTTTTTAAGTTGAAGAGAGGGTGGGGATGGAATGGATAGCATGAAGGGAACCTTTCTGATGAGGCAAGGCCAGGATGGCAATGGGGATAAGCCAGAATGCAGTTGATGAGAACAATGAGAGCATTTAGAAATAATCTAAATGAAGAAGTATAAACACTATAAAATTGGGCAGTTCGGGTGAGAAAGCAAATACTTGTGAAATACAGAACTGCAGCATGCCTCTGAGGTCAGAGAAAGAACAACTGAATCAATACTACAAATGGACTGGGCAGCTCTGAAACACAGAGATTTACCTGTTGTGGGAGGTGATATGGAGTCTAGAAGTCTGTCTTTTGCCTGGATGGAAGATAAAGAGCTATTCCTCAAGCGTATGGTGGGCCTTGCTGAAAGAGCTCAATAGGCTATGGACTGATGGGTCGGAGAGGGAGTGCACTGGCAGGCAACAGAAAGTTCATAGTTGCCCTTGCGGACTAAATCCAGGTACAGCTGTATTTGATATCTGCACGGTAGTTCTGCATGTTATGAGCACTGAGTACAGCATGAAATCTGTGTAAGACTGTAAACATACGAGTTGTTTGAGCAATTTAAGAGATTTCCATTAAATGGACTTAATACATTAAGGTGATAATGGGCAATAGGGTGATTATATGTAATACAGCACTGCTATTCATACAATTGTTCCTTCCTCATTGAGATAATTAACATTCAATTTAGAGTTGTGTTTAAAACTAACAACAATACTTTATGGATGAAAGAAACACAAACTATCATCACCTGACAATATGCCACTTTATACAGCAACTAACAGTTTGCTGGAGGAACTTGATGTGGAGATTCAATGATAGGTTTTAAAAAGTAATTGCATATTACTTTGAGAAAAGAGCAAGAGGATGGGGGTGTTTAATTTGGAAGCCCTTTCTCAAGGCTGACATCAGCCCAGTGGGCCAAATGGCCTCCTTCCAGTCGTAAGATTCCATGATTATAGTAAATATTGGATGTGAAATTAAGTAATAACACCAACAGCAGATTAGCTGCTCAACATTTTATCACTGTGTATGGTGATGATCAGAGCACAAAGTGGCTGCCAACCTGATGGCATGAACATTGACTTCTCTAACTAAGTCTCTCTGCAACCTTTCCGTTTCTTCAACATTTCCTGCTCCTCCACCTATCTTGGTGTCATCCGCAAACTTAGCCACAAAACCATTTAATCCATAATCCAAATCATCGATATACATTGTAAAAAGAAGCAGCCCCAACACCGACCCCTGCGGAACACCACTAGTAACCGGCAACCGATCAGAATAGGATCCCTTTATTCCCACCCTTTGCTTTCTGCCTATCAGCCAATGCTCCACCCATTCCAATATCTTTCCTATAATTCCATGGGCTCTCATCTTATTAAGCAGCCTCATATGCGGCACCTTATCAAAGGCTTTTTGAAATTTATTTATATACACGCATTCTTTCTCTCTCTCTCCTTTTTCTCCCTCTGTCCCTCTGACTATACCCCTTGCCCATCCTCTGGGTTTATCCCCACCTCCCCCTTTTCCTTCTCCCTGGGCCTCCTGTCCCATGATCCTCTCATATCCCTTTTGCCAATCACTCCAGCTCTTGGCTCCATCCCTCCCCCTCCTGTCTTCTCCTATCATTTTGGATCTCCCTCCTCCCCCTCCCACTTTCAAATCTCTTACTAACTTTTCCTTCAGTTAGTCCTGACGAAGGGTCTTGGCCCGAAACGTCGACTGTATCTCTTCCTAGAGATGCCGCCTGGCCTGCTGCATTCACCAGCAACTTTGATGTGTGTTGCCACATTTTCCTACTTTATAACTATAACTCCCCTTCAAGATTACTTAGTTGCCTGTGAAACACTTCAGAACTCCAGAGACATGAAGTGCAATGTGAAAGAGTCTTTTTCTCTTTGATCAACACTCTTCATTACTACACCATGGAAAGTATCATCATTTATGATTAAAGTCCATGTAAAATTGAATACACTCTCAGAGCTTGGAATAATCTTGAGTTCCTTCTGTATGCACCAGTGGAAGACATTGTGACAAAAAGGATTGAGGTTTTGAACTGGTTTCATTTCTCCCATCACAGCGGTTTAAATACAACAATAAAATATACTACACTGTACAATGATCACTGAACTTGTAGGATTGCCATTAACAGCTCGACTGGTTTATCAACTCTCTATGTAGGATCAGTGCCTGTTCGGCATAATCTTGAGTTGCTGCTTAGATTTAGAGTTAGGTTCATTTATTTACCACCATGTACATCGAGACGTACAGTGAAATGCGTTGTTTGCGTCAACAACCAACACAATCAGGGCAGCCTGCAAGTGTTGTCAGACGTTTCAATACCAACATAAGATGCCTGCAGTACTCGGCAGAACAATGCAGAACACAACAAGCAACAAACCAACAATAGCAAAATAAGCTCCCATTCCTCCCTCTCACCCACCCACCCCATCCACAGAGATAATCCTCCAACTCCAGGGCAGGATTTAGGAGTTGCCTTGGCTTAAAAAAAATCTATGACACTAAATAGAAAGTAACTGAGTTCATATGGATTTCAAAGCTTCGTAATCAGTTTCTTTCTCCTACTTTCCGAGTAAGCTATTTTCTTTTGGAAGCCTATCCACTGCACAATGCCACCCATCTAAAGCAAGGGTCACTTACGTGTGCCACTTAGCCTATCTACCAGCACTTTGGGAGATGAGAGGAAACCAGAATACCTAGGGAAAGCCCATACAGTCACAGGGAGAACTTGTAAACTCCACACAGACAGTCCCTGAGGTCAGGTCTGAACCTGTGCGGACACAGGAACTGTGAGGCAGCAGCACGAACTGTGCTGATGCGTTTCAGAGGTGAAGGCAAACACAAGCATTTTAAACTGATGACTGGTTATCATCCTCTCTTACACCAAGATTAGTATCCCAGGTCTTGAGCATGTTTCAGCTTTGGTATCACAAACATTACCAGCGATGAAAGGAAACATATCTGAGCAGTTTTACTGATGCACTAAATTATCTAGGCACCACCCCCAGTCAATCATGACTCTGCAAGTAGAGATAAGAAGTTACAAATTCCCTTTTGTACCTTTCATGCCTCAGTGGTTGTAGACTCATTGCAGTACTGCAAGACCAGGTATTATATAAACACCTATGTCAGGAATGTAGTTTATCAACTATAGCTCAGCATTCAACAACAACATTCCCACAATCCTGATTGAGAAGTTACAGAACCTGGGCCTCTGTACCTCCCTCTGCAATTGGATCCTCGATTTACTAACCAGAAGACCATGATCTGTGCGGATTGGTGATAACAAATCCTCCTCACTGATGATCAACACTGGTGCACCACAGGGGTGTGTGCTTAACCCACTGCTCTACTCTCTATATACACATGACTGTGTGGCTAGGCATAGCTCAAATACCATCGATAAATTTGCTGACAATACAACCATTGTTGGTAGAATCTCAGATGATGACGAGAGGGCGTACAGGAGCGAGATATGCCAACCAGTGGAATGGTGTCACAGCGACTACCTGGCACTCAAATTCAGTAAGACGAAAGAGATGATTGTGGACTTCAGGAAGGATAAGGCGAAGGAACACATACCAATCCTCAGAGGGATCAGAAGTGGAGAGAGGGAGCAGCTTCAAGTTCCTGGGTGTCAAGATCTCTGAGGCCCTAACCTGGTCCCAACATATTGATGCTGTTAATAAAGAAGGCAAGACAGCGACTATATTTCATTAGGAGTTTGAAGAGATGGGCATGTCAACAAATACATTCAAAAACTTCTAAAGATGTACTGTGGACAGCATTCTGATAGGCTGCATCACTGTCTGGTATGGGGTGGGGAGGGCTACTGCACAGGACTGAAAGAAGCTGCAGAGGGTTATAAATCTAGTCAGCTCCATCTTGGGTACTAGCCCACAAAGTACCCAGGACATCTTCAAGGAGCAGTGTCTCAGAAAGGCATCATCCATTATTGAGAACCTCCAGCACCCAGGGCATGCCCTTTTCTGTTACCATCAGGTAGGAGGTACAGAAGCCTGAAGGCACACACTCAGCGATTCAGGAACAGCTTCTTCCATTTTGCCATCCAATCCTTAAAGAGACAATTGAACCCGTGACCATTAACTCACTTTTTTAATATTTATTATTTCTGTTTATTTTGCACGATTTTTAATCTATTCAATATACACCTGCTGTAATTGATTGATTTATTCTTCTTCTTCTATATTATGTATTGCATTGAACTATTGCTTCTAAGTTAACAAACTTCACGACACATGCCGGTGATAATAAACCTGATTCTGATATAGAGAGGCCCAACTCCTCTCCAAAGTGAAGGTAAAAGATCCCACACCTAATGTGAGTGTAACCCTCTCTCCATGGCTCATAACAAATTAGGCTCCTTATGGAGAGACAACTGTCTCCAATAAGCAACACACATCTAGAGACAGTATGATTTAGGTTCACCCGATCAGGAAAGTTGGAATATTCCACTGAGAGAAAGAAAATTATGGTAAATGCTGTATAAATATTGCCCCATGCAAAAGTTAACATCCCCCAAGAAGTAACAGAACTTACATCAGCATAAACTTACAGTGGAAGTATATTTCCAAATATTTCAACTATAACAAACAGTTATCAGAAAAGGGGGCCATTACAGCTAAACCAGTCCATAATGTGCATGTAAACGTTGGAGCTCATTTCTGAGTAGTTGGGTGCTTCGCTTTAATTATTCACGGCGCTGAATCCACATTCTGCATGAAAGGCAGCAGACACAGTTTGAACTTCCCTCAAAGACCATTACAAATGAACTGGCTAACCTGGAAGTATTGGCACTTCCTCCTTGGAACTATTTGTCTGCATAGTGCACTTCTTACAAGGGGGGCTTTCCTTCGGGCGGGGTTCTGCGACTGTCTCCCTTTGTACTCTTCCCCACACCTCTTTCTTTGCCAAAAATCCCTCTCCCAAAACCCACATTCTCCTAGAAATTGGATGCCACCACTCCCTCTCGAATGTTCTATGGCATCCCATTGGACAGAAGGTCATCAAGACAAACCCAATTGGCTGACACAACATTCCTAAATTGAATAAATGACTCATTATCTTAGCAGAAACCAAAATACTGGGCTGTGAAGCTTAATTAACAGAACATACTTTGTTTTATAGAAAAGCTGCAGAAAATAAAATACCCAACAGCATAACAGCGGTAATACAATAAAACATATTCTTAACCAGGGCATTACATAAGAAATAGGGAAGTGACTTGTGTGTCCCAGGCAATGTCACAAAAGTAAATACTGTTGATACTGACAGAGCCACCTCATTCAGCAGAGAACGTACTTCTTTCATTAGTTGGTAAAATTTCATCTTCCACAGAAAAAGAAACTGGTGCAATTCCACACTCTCACCATAGACAGCATCCTAACATCAGCCTTTAACGTCTGGTTTGGGGCAGCATCCTCTGACAATGTACAAAAACCTACAGCAAACTGTATGTTGTGAGCAGAAGATGTCATTGGCTGCAGTCTACCATCACTGAAGGAATTGCATGTGCCTGGGACAAAGAAGCAGACAGACACTCCCCATCCAGCAAACTGCCTTTTCCAAAAGCTTCCTCCTGGAAAGCACTATAGGAATATAAAACTTCATGTCATCTTAAAATCTTCTTCCCTGAGGCACTTAATCTGATCAGTCATTCTATTTATCCCCCCACCGCCAAATATCTATTACCTCAGTCACTGCATTGCACTGTAAACACTTCAAACCACTTTTTATAAGCTGTTTACATTGTAAATATATTCTGGTACTTACGCAAATGTTACTTCTAATTCCATTTTTATACAATTCTTTCTTCTGTATAATTGTTGAATGTTGCTTTTTTGCTGCATGTTCTGCCAATACACGACAGCAATTCCCTAGTACATGTAAATGCATATGGTGAATAAAGTTGACCCTTGCTGTGCATGGAGCCCTGCAGTGGAGCATACAGGTCCCCCTCAGCTTACCGCCATTTGCGGACATGAGATGTGACCATGAGCTGAGTTTCCACAAGGCAGAAGATGCCTGAATGAGCTGGCAAATCCATCCCACCAATCTCCCAAACGGTGATTTTATGTACACGCTGTATGCATCATAGGCATTTTTAAGCTGTGGTGGTCTATTTCACAATACTGACCAGACTTCAAAAGCACCTAATTAAAAGTAAAGCATTCTGAGATGTTCCAAGAGCGGAATGGTGCCATCTAAATGAAAATATTTCTTTGTTTTTAGAAAGAAACATATATTATAAGAACACTTAGTCCCACTGAGGGAATAGAGCTGCCAATTGAGACTGGAAGCCTGGAAACAACTTTCTACTTGCAAGTATCCTGTCAGATCACAGCTGCTTTACTCCAGGCTTCCATAATTTTACACATAATTGTCAAAAAATGTTTAAAAAATTAGAACAAAATTTTTTGACATCTTCCACACTGTCTCAGTGTCTGAGTGTCTGTTACTCAGTGTCTGGCACACTGTCTGAGAGATTTAACACTCATTTCCTGCAGACTCTAGGGCAATTCTAAAGGAAGGGTGACCCAGAGGGGTGGATTTGCATGGATGCTTACTGTCGTAGAGTAAAACAACTTGGAAACAGGCCCTTTAGCTCAACTTGTCCATGCTGACTGAGAAGTCCATTTGCTCTAAGCGAGAAGGGCGGGTATCTTGCTGGTTTTGAAGGGAGAAATCATTCAATAAGACCCACCTCAGCTGGAGGCACAGATAGGCCAGAACCAAAGAGCGTGCTGCTGCGTGAATCCATCCGTGGGGGTGGCTCCAGGTAAATGCCACAGGATGAACAGAAACGAGCATATGGATGGTTAGTTGCACCACATTTGGAACACCCGAGGTAACTCATAGCAGGAGCAGGCTGGAAAAGGAGAAAGACCTAATTAATAGGAGAAAATTAATACAAAGCTTTCCATGGCCTCAGGTAATTCTAATGTTCATCACAGCAAATTAAGGAGCTTCCTAAATTGTAATTTATTTTATTTGGGGTACAATATGGTTTCAGGCCCTTTAGAACCAATGAGTCCCCGCCACCCGATTACACCCATGTGACTAATTTAACTGCTGACCTGTCCATCTTTGGACTGTGGGAGGAAACTGGAGCACCTGGAGGAAGTTCATGCAGTAACAGGAAGAACGTATGAACTCCTTACAGGCTGTGACAGTAACTGAACCCAGGCCGCTGGCACTGTCAAGCATTATGCTAACCACTGCACTACCATGCTGCCTGGTGGGAGTGAGGTGCCAGAGTGTTATTAGAATGGAGCAACCCAGGCCGCTGGCACTGTAAAGCATTATGCTAATCACTGTACTACAATGCTGCCTGGTGGGAGTGAGGCGCCAGGGTGTTATTAGAATGGAGCAGGGCCTGCAATTACACCGGCAGGAAGGGACGGGAGGCAGAATTAGAATCTGGATATTACCATTGCAAACGCAGACAACATCTTTAAAGGGTAGCATGGTTTGCGAATGAGAGAATGGTAATCAGTTTTATCACAGTTTAGAGGTAAACAGGGTGAGACACTACGAGAAAAAACAAATCCCAATATCTCTGTGATGTAGGGACTCAATCCCTTTACATCCATCTCAGAGGACAGGCTGGACATGGGTTCAATGTGGCTTTGAGAAAGCAGCTTCAACTGTACGGCAGTAGAACACCACGGAGATTTTGTGTTCCAGGGCTGCAACTCAAACCCCATAGTTCCTCCTGAGGGCTACCCACTGAGCCAGACTAACAGACAAGAATGAGTCACATGACATAAAGTGTACAAGAGAGGCAAGAGTAGATATCAGACCACTGGAAAATGATGCTAGAGAGGTAGTAATGGGGGACAATGAAATGGCAGATGAACTGAATAAGTATTTTGCATCGATCTTCACTGTGGAAGACAGTAACAGTATGGTGGATCTTTCAAATGTCAGGGATCATGAAGTGTGTGAAGTTACTATTACTAGAGAGAAGGTTCTTGGGAAACTGAAAGGTCTGAAGGTAGATAAGTCACCTGGACCAAATGGTGTACACTCCAGGGTTCTGAAAAAGGTGGCTGAAGAGATCGTACAGGTATTAGTAATGATCTTTCAAGAATCACTAGATTCTGGAAGAATTGAAAATTGCAAGCGTCACTCCACTCTTCAAGAAGGGAGAAGCAGAAGAAAGGAATCTATAGGCCAGTTAATCTGACCTCAGTGGTTGGGAAGATGTTGGATCGATGATTAAGAGTAAAGTCTCAGGGTACTTTGAGGCACATTGGGGCTGAGGTGAAAATTGTATCAGCCATGATGAAATGGTGAACCAGACTCGATGGGCCAAATGGCCTAATTCTGCTCCTATATCTCATGGTATTATGGTCTTTAATTATTACTCAAGCAAAACCAAATAAACTCCTCAACTCAGGCCCTCCCCAGTTAACCAACACCTGACTTATGTAAACATAGAAACATAGAAAATAGGTGCAGGAGTAGGCCATTCGGCCCTTCGAGCCTGCACCGCCATTTATTATGATCATGGCTGATCATCCAACTCAGAACCCCACCCCAGCCTTCTCTCCATACACCCTGACCCCCGTAGCCACAAGGGCCATATCTAACTCCCTCCTAAATATAGCCAATGAACTGGCCTCAACTGTTTCCTGTGGCAGAGAATTCCACAGATTCACCACTCTCTGTGTGAAGAAGTTTTTCCTAATCTCAGTCCTAAAAGGCTTCCCCTCTATCCTCAAACTGTGGCCCCTTGTTCTGGACCTCCCCAACATCGGGAACAATCTTCCTGCATCTAGCCTGTCCAATCCCTTTAGGATCTTATACGTTTCAATCAGATCCCCCCTCAATCTTCTAAATTCCAACGAGTACAAGCCCAGTTCATCCAGTCTTTCTTCATATGAAAGTCCTGCCATCCCAGGAATCAATCTGGTGAACCTTCTTTGTACTCGCTCTATGGCAAGGATGTCTTTCCTCAGATTAGGGGACCAAAACTGCACACAATACTCCAGGTGTGGTCTCACCAAGGCCTTGTACAACTGCAGTAGTACCTCCCTGCTCCTGTACTCGAATCCTCTCGCTATAAATGCCAGCATACCATTCGCCTCTTTCACCGCCTGCTGTACCTGCATGCCCACTTTCAATGACTGGTGTATAATGACACCCAGGTCTTGTTGCACCTCCCCTTTTCCTAATCGGCCACCATTCAGATAATAATCTGTTTTCCTATTTTTGCCACCAAAGTGGATAACTTCACATTTATCCACATTAAATTGCATCTGCCATGAATTTGCCCACTCACCCAACCTATCCAAGTCACCCTGCATCCTCTTAGCATCCTCCTCACAGCTAACACTGCCACCCAGCTTCGTGTCATCCGCAAACTTGGAGATGCTGCATTTAATTCCCTCATCCAAGTCATTAATATATATTGTAAACAACTGGGGTCCCAGCACTGAGCCTTGCGGTACCCCACTAGTCACTGCCTGCCATTCTGAAAAGGTCCCATTTATTCCCACTCTTTGCTTCCTGTCTGCTAACCAACTCTCCACCCACACCAATACCTTACCCCCAATAACGTGTGCTTTAAGTTTGCACACTAATCTCCTGCGTGGGACCTTGTCAAAAGCCTTCTGAAAATCCAAATATACCACATCCACTGGTTCTCTCCTATCCACTCTACCAGTTACATCCTCAAAAAATTCTATGAGATTCGTCAGACATGATTTTCCTTTCACAAATCCATGCTGACTTTGTCCGATCATTTCACCGCTTTCCAAATGTGCTGTTATCACATCCTTGATAACTGACTCCAGCAGTTTCCCCACCACCGACGTTAGGCTAACCGGTCTATAATTCCCCGGTTTCTCTCTCCCTCCTTTTTTAAAAAGTGGAGTTACATTAGCCACCCTCCAATCCTCAGGAACTAGTCCAGAATCTAACGAGTTTTGAAAAATTATCACTAATGCATCCACTATTTCTTGGGCTACTTCCTTAAGCACTCTAGGATGCAGACCATCTGGCCCTGGGGATTTATCTGCCTTCAACCCCTTCAATTTACCTAACACCACTTCCCTACTAACATGTATTTCGCTCAGTTCCTCCATCTCACTGGACCCTCTGTCCCCTACTATTTCTGGAAGATTATTTATGTCCTCCTTAGTGAAGACAGAACCAAAGTAATTATTCAATTGGTCTGCCATGTCCTTGCTCCCCATAATCAATTCACCTGTTTCTGTCTGCAGGGGACCTACATTTGTCTTTACCAGTCTTTTCCTTTTTACATATCTATAAAAGCTTTTACAGTCCGTTTTTATGTTCCCTGCCAGTTTTCTCTCATAATCTTTTGTCCCCTTCCTAATTAAGCCCTTTGTCCTCCTCTGCTGAACTCTGAATTTCTCCCAGTCCTCAGGTGAGTCACTTTCTCTGGCTAATTTGTATGCTTCTTCTTTGGAATTGATACTATCCCTAATTTCTCTTGTCAGCCACGGGTGCACTACCTTCCTTGATTTATTCTTTTGCCAAACTGGGATGAACAATTGTTGTAGTTCATCCATGCAACCTTTAAATGTTTGCCATTGCATATCCACCGTCAATCCTTTAAGTGTCATTTGCCAGTCTATCTTAGCTAACTCACGTCTCATACCTTCAAAGTTACCCCTCTTTAAGTTCAGAACCTTTGTTTCTGAATTAACTATGTCACTCTCCATCTTAATGAAGAATTCCACCATATTATGGTCACTCTTACCCAAGGGGCCTCTCACGACAAGATTGCTAATTAACCTTTCCTCATTGCTCAAAACCCAGTCCAGAATAGCCTGCTCTCTAGTTGGTTCCTCGACATGTTGGTTCAAAAAACCATCCTGCATACATTCCAAGAAATCCTCTTCCTCAGCACCTTTACCAATTTGGTTCACCCAATCTACATGTAGATTGAAGTCATCCATTATAACTGCTGTTCCTTTATTGCACACATTTCTAATTTCCTGTTTAATACCATCTCCGACCTCACTACTACTGTTAGGTGGCCTGTACACAACTCCCACTAGCGTCTTCTGCCCCTTAGTGTTACGCAGCTCTACCCATATCGATTCTACATCTTCCCGGCTTATGTCCTTCCTTTCTATTGCGTTAATCTCTTCTTTAACCAGCAACGCCACCCCACCTCCCCTTCCTTCATGTCTATCCCTCCTGAATATTGAATATCCCTGAACGTTGAGCTCCCATCCCTGGTCACCCTGGAGCCATGTCTCTGTGATCCCAACTATATCATAATCATTAATAACAATCTGCACTTTCAATTCATCCACCTTATTACGAATGCTCCTTGCATTGACACACAAAGCCTTCAGGCGCTCTTTTACAACTCTCTTAGCCCTTATACAATTATGCTGAAAAGTGGCCCTTTTTAATGCTTGCCCTGGATTTGTCAGCCTGCCACTTTTACTTTTCTCCATAGTACTTTTTGCTTCTACCCTCACTTTACACCCCTGTCTCTCTGCACTGGTTCCCATCCCCCTGTTGTGAACTAACCTCCTCACGCCTAGCCTCTTTAATTTGATTCCCACCCCCCAACCATTCTAGTTTAAAGTCACCTCAGTAGCCCCCGCTAATCTCCCTGCCAGGATATTGGTCCCCCTCGGATTCAAGTGCAACCCGTCCTTTTTGTACAGGTCACGCCTGCGCCAAAAGAGGTCCCAATGATCCAAAAACTTGAATCCCTGCCCCAATCCCTCAGCCACGCATTTATCCTCCACCTCATCGCATTCCTACTCTCACTGTCGCGTGGCACAGGCAGTAATCCCGAGATTACTACCTTTGCGGTCCTTTTTCTCAACTCCCTTCCTAGCTCCCTATATTCTCCTTTCAGGACCTCATCCCTTTTCCTACCTATGTCATTGGTACCTATATGTACCACGACCTCTGGCTCCTCACCCTCCCACTTCAGGATATCTTGGACACGATCAGAAATATCCCGGACCCTGGCACCAGGGAGGCAAACTACCATCCGGGTCTCTGGACTGCGTCCACAGAATCGCCTATCTGACCCCCTTACTATCGAGTCCCCTATCACAACTGCCTTCCTCTTCCTTGCCCTACCCTTCTGAGCTACAGGGCCAGACTCTGTGCCGGAGGCACGGCCACTGTCGCTTCCCCCGGGTAAGCTGTCTCCCCCAACAGTACTCAAACAGGAGTACCTGTTGTTAAGGGGCACAGCCACCGGGGTACTCCCTATTACCTGACTTTTCCCCTTCCCCCTCCTAACCGTGACCCACTTGTCTGCCTCCCGTGGCTCCGGCGTGACCACCTGCCTGCCACTCCTCACCTCCTCACTCTCCCTGACCAGACGAAGGTCATCGAGCTGCAGCTCCAGTTCCGTAACGCGGTCCCTTAGGAGCTGCATCTCGATGCACTTGGCACAGATGTAGACGTCCGGGAGGCTTGGAGACTCCAGGGCCTCCCACATCCGACACCGAGAACAGCAAACTGTGCTCACACTCATACTGCCCCTCTCCTCAAATAACAACAGAAAATGAATGCCAAACCTTCCTCGTCTGTTTCCGCCTAAGCCCATTGAGCCGAAGCCCTTAAGTCTTCACTCTGCTCCCGGCTCACTCCACAGCCCGCAAACTACGCTGCCCGCTCTATGAGGCTCTGTTCCTTTTAAATCTGCTGCACCGCACAGCCCGACGTCACACGCCTGCTCTTATGTCTTGCGCTGTACAACCTGTACCTAAGGAAGCAAGTTTTCCTTTGCACTTCTGCATATACAGCACAAGACATAAGAGCAGAATGAGGCTATTCAGCCCATCAAGTTTACTCCGCCGTACGATTATGGCTGCTCTATTTTCCTTCTCAACCCCATTTTCCTGCCTTCTCCCCATAACTTTTGATGCCCTTACTAATCAAGAACTATTAACCTCCGGTTTAAATATACCCAATGACCTCACAGCAGCCCATGACAAGAAATTTCACAAAATCACCACCCACCTGCTAAAGAAATTCCACATCTCTGTTCTAAAGGGACACCTTGTATTCTGAGGCTATGAACTCTGATCCTAGAATTTACCACTTTTGAAAATATCTTCTCCACATCTATCCTATCCAGACTTTTCAATATTTCGTAGGTTTCAGTGAGAAACCCCCTCATTCTTCTAAACTCCAGCGACATAAAATGTTGCTCAGAAACATAAAATGCTCCTCGTATGCAAACCCTTTCATTCCCAGGATTATTCTCACGAATCTCCTCTGGATCCTCTCCAATGTCAGCATATACTTTCTTAGAGATGGGCCCAAAATCCATAATACTCCAAATGCGCCTGACCAGTGCCTCAGGACCCACACCACCAGGTTCAGAAACATTTATTGCCAGTCAACTATCAGGCTCTTGAACCAGAGTGGATAACTTCACTCACCCCTTCACTGACCTGTTTACACAACCTATGGACTCACTTCTAAGGACACTTCATCTCAAGTTCTCAATATTTATTGCTTATTTATTCATTTTTTCTCTTTCTTTTTGTATTTGCAGAGTTTGTTGTTTTCTGCACACTGTTTGCCTGTCTTCTTGGGTGCAGTCTTTCAATGATCCTAGTGTTTCTTGTATTTATTGTGCTGCCTGCAAGAAAACAAACCTCAGGGTTGCATATGGTGACATACACTGTATGTATTTTGATAATAAATTTACTTTGAATTTATAAAGCCTAACATTACAACCTTGCTTTTATATTCTAGTCCTCTTGAAATGAATGTCTTCATTATACTTGCTTACTACTGACTTAACCTGGTTACCTGTACTTATGCGATCAACAATAAACATGACTTTGACTTCCGAAGACCAGTAATGTAGATTTGCTGGCTGCTGCCAGGCTATGGATGTGTTTTAACATGGGGGAGCTAAGCTCACAGTCATCTTTCCATCTTGCAAACTGTTCAGGCTACGAAGAGTTCACAGGAGCAGAACCTTGACGTTACCTGTGGACAATCTGTACTTTTGGTGGTTGCAGTATGCAGTGACTAGAGCATAGTTGCCTCATCAATTTTGTCTCTACCACCATTCCTGGCAGTGAATTCCATGCACAACTACCATGCAGAAAAAACTTGCTCCACACATCTCCTTTGAATCTACCTCCTATTGCCTTAAATACATGCCCTCTGGTTTCAACCCTGTGAAAAAGATACTGGCTATTAACTCTTTCTATGCCTCATATAACCTTACAACTTCCGTCAGATCTCCCCTCAGCCTCCTCTGCTTCAGAGGAAACACAAGTGTGGAACTTGAAATGTCTTATGGCTATACTTTACTGCAAGTCTCTGAATTTTAGATTTTGAATTTCCAATAGGAATCGCTTTTCCTTTTAACTAAAGAACAGCAATTGTCACACACAAAATGCTGGAGGAACTGTTGGAACTGGAGGAAATGCTGCTGAGTTCTTCCAGCATTTTGTGTGTGCTGCTTGGATTTCCAGCATCTGCAGATTTTCTCTTGTTTGTGAACAGCAATTGTCATTTCTTTTTGCAATAATGAAATTATATGTGCTCAAAATTTACCAGAGAGCAACTTAAACACAGTTTTACAAAAAAAAAAGGAAATCAAGTGTGTAAGATTTGAAACAGAAATAGAAAATATTATAAACAGATCAGTTAAAGAGAAAATAACAAAAGGATTAAGGGGAGTGTGGAACACTACTTGAAACATACTCTTAGTGGCTACATTATTCAGTTCACCTGTTTATTAATGCAAATATCTACTCAGCCAACTCAATGCATAAAAGCATGCAGATATGGCTAAGAGGTTCGGTTGTTGTTCAGACCAAACATCAAAGTTCAAAGTAAATTTAATATCACGGTACATATCTGTCACCATATACAGTGAATTCTGGCTAATTGGGCCATCGGTTAATAGGAGCAGCTGATTATTTGGGGCAACTCTTCAAGAACGAAAACCAATTGAGAAAATTGCCCAGATTCCCTTTGTTTATTTGGTATACTATGCTGCTTTAATTGGGCCAAGAGACTTGCCAAGCATGTCTGAATTAGTATCGGTCACAGACACTTCTGCGACCATTTGACACTACATCAAGTTTGGAGTGAACCTCCTTAAAAGAGTGTCAGTTGTGTGTGTTTGCGTCCAAAAAACAGTGACTTTTGTCACTGATAGTTGGCGAGAAATAACCAGTAAGACAATTCCAAACTGTCTGCTCACTGCAGTTTCAAGCATTCAGGTTTGGAGAAGGCAGAAACAGCCAGAAGTGACTTAGGAACTATGAATTTGTAAGTATCGACAATTATCTTGAACGTTACAATGAAAATGAAGATTTGGAGGATGCAGCCATTGACAGCATTGTATGAAGGCAGTCCATTATCTGTACTAGGTGTCAGCACTGATTTTGTTCATTGAGTACACTGGATGAAGTCCCCCATCGATAACTATTAGGAACTAATATACGGTTTTATAGTACTGTGTACCATTAGTACTATTCTAATTTGTTCCGTATTTCATTTAAATACATAATTTGTTGTTCAGTTTGCCTTTTTATACCTTTTTAAACTATTTCCATGAAACTTTGGATAATTGGGGCAGCTGCTTAATTGGGCCAAAACGTACTGGTCCCGATGTGTCCTAACGAACTGGAATTCACTGTACAATCTCTTGCAGGCATTCACAGTAGAACAAAGGATCAGTGAAAGACTGCGTCCAACAAGACAAACAACTGTGCAAATACAAAAAGAAAAAAAGCATAAATAAGCAATAAATATCGAGAATATGAGATGAATATTCCTTGAAAGTGAGTCCATAGGTTGTGAAACAGTTCAATGATGTGGTGAGTGAAGTTATGCCCTCTGGTTAAGAGCTTGATGGTTGAGTGGTAATAACTGTTCTGAACCTGGTGGTGTGGGTCCCAAGGCTTCTGGACCTTCTTCCTGATGGCAGCAGCAAGAAGAGAACATGGCCTGGATGGTGGGTCCTTGATGAATACTGTTTTCCTGCTACAGCACTCCATATAGATGAGCTCAGTTGTGGGGAGAACTTTACCCGTGATGGACTGGGCCGTATCCACTACTTTTTGTAGACTTTTCCATTCAAGGGCATTGGTGTTTCATACTAGGCTGTGATGCAACTGGTCAATACACTCTCCACTGTACATGTATAGAGGTTTGTTAAAGTTTTAGAAGACATGCTGAATCTTCATAAACTTCTAAGAAAGTTGAAGCACTGCTGTGCTGTCTTTGTAATGGCACTTGCATGCTGCACCCAGGACAGATCCTCTGAAATGACGACACTGAGGAATTTAAAGTTGCTGACCCTCTCCCCTAGTGAGGGCAGGCTCATGCACCTCCAGTTTCCTCCTCCTGAAGGCAACAATCAGCTCTTTGGTCTTGCTGATAATGAGTAAGAAGTTGTTGTGGCAACACTCAGCCAGATTTTCAATCTCCCTCTGATATATTGATTAGTCACCACCTTTGATTCAGCTTATGACAGTAGTGTCGTCAGCATACTTAAATATGACACTGAAGGTGTGCTGAGTCACACAGTCATAAGTATAAAGCGAGTAGAACAGAGAGCTAAGCACACAGCTTTGTGGTGCACCTGCGCTGATGGTGATTGTGGAGGAGGTGTTGTTGCCAATGTAAACTGACTGGAGTCTGCAAGGATCCAGTTGAGCAGGAGGTATTGAGGCCAAATCTTGAAGTTTATTGAATAGCTCTGAGGGGATGATAGCACTGAATGCTGAGCTGTAGTCAACGAGGAGCATTCTTATATATGCAGCCTCACTGTCCAGATGTTCCAGGGTTGAGTGAAAAGTCAATGAAATGGCATCTGCTGTTGACCTGTTGTGACAGAAGGCCAGTTGGAATGCATCCAAGTCACTTCTTAGGCAGGACTGATATGCTTCATCAGCAACCTTTCAATGCACTTCATCACAGTGGATGTAAGTGCTACTGGACAATAGTCATTGAGGCAGGTTACCCTATTCTTCTTAGCCACTAATATAATTGAAGCAGGTGGGTATCTCAGACTGCAGAAGCGAGAGGTTAAACATATCAGTGAAATCTCCAGCCAGCTGATCGGCACAGGTCTTTAGTACTCAGGCAGGTACACCATCTGGACTGAGACAGGGTACATACCCATTCATCAGAATGAGGAAAAATGTGACCGTGACCACATTTTTGGTCAAAATTGCTAACCCTTGGGATTTTCACGTGCAACGGTCTCTGGAGTTTACAGAGAATGGTGCGAGAAACAAAAAACATCTGGTGAGCAGCAATTCTGTGGGCGAAAAGGCCTTGTTAGTGAGAGCGGTCAGAAGATAACGGCCACGCTAGTTCAAGCTGACAGGAGGGTGACAGTCACTCAAATAACCATGTGTTACAACAGTGATGTGCAGAGGAGCATCTCTGAATGCTCAACACATTGGACCTTGAAGTGGATGGGCGACAGCAGCAGAAGTTCACAAACGTACACTTAGTGGCCACTTTATAAGGCACAGGGGGTAGCTGGTAGAGTGGCCACTGAGTGTATGTTGAATGAGGGATGTGTGGAAATTTAATACTTCTGCTTTCTAAACTTATACTGGCTAACCTGCTGAAGTATAAGGTTCTGGGTTATGTAAATCAATAAGTGACGCAATTTGAAATAACACTTCAACAGAACACCTTGGTTGCGCCACTCTGAACAAAGTATGAACCTGTCAGAACAGGAAAATAGGAATGCAAGATGAGCTACAATGTTGACTTATAATATTGCACAAAATGGATCTTGGGCACTATCCAGAGACTGATCCAATAAAACAGTTAGACTGATCTTTAGCACTGTCACATTTCTGGGCAGGACTACCACATGTTACTAGCTATTGGGGGATGATTTATGCTTTGCTTTGAGATCTAGCTGCTGCTGCCAAGGCCCTAAAAATCCTGAGAAGCTGGTGGCGATTCCTTATTCCACAGTATTTTTGGGTAAGAAGTTCCAATATTTAGACACTAATGACGGTACATCTCCAAGTTAGGATGACGTGCAACTTGAAGGGGGGGAATTGCCATTTGCTGATTTCATAATATGCCTTTGATTCTCAGGTCTGGGTGGGTCTGCATTCACGCCACCCCCTCTGCTCCTAGCACTCCATCTCTGCCACCTGGCCCACACCCCTCCTGCAGTGTGCCACCTTCGCCAATCCCAATGTCCTTTGCTCCTGCCAGATCAACAAACTCGCTCCCTGATCCATATTGACAAACTCAATACTGTGAAAAAGACTTGGGCACCCTAGTTCTATATATAGTTTTGCATAGTACTATACAGTACAGCATGGAAAAAGGCCCTTCAGCACAACTCTCCCATGCTGACTGTTGCCCAGTAAGCAAGTCTCATCTAACTGCATGTGGCTCACAGCCCTCTCCTATTCATGCATGTATGTCTTCTAAATGTGCCCGCCTCAGCCACAATTCCTGGCAGCTTATTTTCTATGCATATCACTCTTTATAGATCTTTGCTTGCTTCAAGCAAACCCTTGAGTTGCACTAATGGGAGCCCACAGGGGTGCAGGATGGATTTTAAAAACATATCACTGCTATTTCAAATCATCTGACTGGCAGAAAGCCTGGCTTCCAGCCACATCAGGGTTCATATCAACAATTTACCAGGGTTAAGGGCAACCAGGCGGGCAACCTGAATTCATTGTTGCCATAACAAAGTATACTAACTTACACACACGTATGTACGACTCCTATCTTGGCTTTCCCTTCTCTTGTTTAGGATATCTGTTCGATTCTGTTACTATTTCTTCAGATCATAACTTGCATGTAAAAATCCCAAGATGCTTCATAGGAGGATTAGCAGAGAAAATCTACTGCTGATGTACAAATGCAGGAACTAGGAAAGGTTCCCAAAAACGAAGAGGTAAGTTGTGACAGGCAGCTTAAAGGCAGAGAGACCGAGGTGGGAGGAGTTCAGATCCAGATCAGGTTAGGGCATGGAATAAAGGAAATTGGAGAGGTGCTCAGGAGCTAGAGTATTTCTTGAACACTAGATATACTGTACACACAAGAGATAGGTAGATACTTTATTGATCACAAGAGAAATTAGTGTCACTGTAGCATTACAAATACACAGATATATACAATATACAAATATTAGAAGTAAGAAAGAATAAAAAATAAGTTACCCAAACAGTCTAACCGAGGGGGTCATCACTTCCCCGGCTATAGGTTGACTCAATATAGAGCCTAATGGCCGAGGGACAAGAATGACCTCATATAGCACTCTTTGGAGGAGTGTAGTTATACTAGTCTATTACTAAAGTGCTCCTCTGTTCAGCCAAGGTGGCATGCAAAGGGTGAGAAACATTGTCCAGAATTGCCAGGATTTCCCATAGGGTCCTTTGTTCTACCACAGCCTCCAGTATGTCCAGTTTGACTCCTATAACAGAGCCAGCCTTTCTAATCAGTTTATTGAGTCTGTTGTCATCACTCGTGTTGATGCCATTGCCCCAGCACACCTCCGTATAGGAGATTGTATTGGTGACAGCAGACTGGTAGAACATGTAAAGGAGAGGCCTGCTTACTCCAAAGGACCTCAGTCTCATCAGGAAGTAGAGGCAGCTCTGACCCTTTTTGTACACAGCCTCTGTGACGGTGCCCCACCCAAGTCTGTCATCCAGGTGCACCCCCGGGTACTTGTAGGTCCTCACCACATCGACGTCCTCATCATCAGTAGTAACAGGAAGAAATGCAGGCTTGGTCTTCCTAAAGTCCACCACCATCTCCTTTGCCTTACTGATGTTGAGCTGCAGATGATTCAGCTTGCACAATTTGACAAAGTCCTCCTCCAGGGCTCTGTATTCATCCACCTGTCCCTCCCTTTACACACCCAACTATTGCTGACTCATCAGAGAATTTTTGCAGATGACGTAACTCAGTGTTGTATCTACAGGCTGAGGTATACAGGGTAAACAGGAAGGAAGTCAATACGCTACCCTGTGGGGCCACTCTGCTGTTTATCGCCATGTGTGACACACAGCTCTGAAGCTGCACAAACCGTGGTATGCTAGTCAGGTAGTCCATTATCCAGGATACAATGGAAGTGACAACCTGCTTTGAACAGATCTTTTCCCTCAGCAATGAGATTTGTGTGGTATTGAAGGCACTTGAGAAATCAAAAAAACATGATCCTCACAGTGCTGAAATCCAGTGCAACACACACAAAATGCTGGAGGAGTTTAGCAGGTTCTGAGCTGAGACCCGTCATCATGATGAAGGGCCTCGGCCTGAAACTGTTTATTCCCCTCCACAGATGCTGCCTGACCTGCGGAGTTCTTCCAGGATTCTGTGTGATACAAGTTTTCTTACAGGATTTTAGGACTGCAAAAGTTTACAGGAGATATGGGGGCAAAATTCAGCAAGCTTTAGGGCACCATTTTGTGGCATTGTAAAGTCTAACCACTGAGCAGATTGCTTCACTATTTTTGTTCCTACCTTGGCTCCACACCAGTCACAGAATCGAGCATCAGTATTGTTAACCCGACTGCATTTGGAACAAGATAATAACTTGCCTTCTTGACTTGGTAATGGTACAGCATGATCTCCACTAAGAAATGGCTAATTTGGAAGGAGAAGAAAAATAATTGTATCAAATTTAGCAACGATTTTAGTGCAGCACAAAAAAAAAGTTGCATTGTGTTTTTATCACTATGTAGAACAATGGATCTATAATTTCACATCCATATTATTGAGGCATAAATAATGGATTGTAATTTTGCAGGTTTAGAAAACCTAGGAGTGATTGGGATGAATATAGAAAAGACTGAATGCCACTGATATAGTGAAACTGTTCCCTTTGATGAGAGAAAGTGGACATAAAATTAGGCATCCAAAAGCGAAAAAAAAACACACAGGTGTTGCAATGCTGAAATAAAATCACAAAATGCTGAAAATATTCAGTAGGTCAGATCATTGTATAATCGTGAAAATTGGAGAAACAAAGTCAAAAATTCAAGGATAATTGGAGCTTTCTTGATAGAAATTGTAAGAATTTTGAAAGTCAAGGAGCATCAAGGGTAAATTAAATTGAGGTATATAATTGGACATAAATTGCAACAGAGTTATGGTGCTGAATGACTCCCCTCCTCTGATCCTATATTTGTCTCCCTTCAACCAATATGATTTATTTTCAACTTCAGGAGTGCCATTTGAGTTCTTATTTATAAAAGGGAGGTATTTCAGTGGGTGGAACTGGAACTCTTCCACTCACTTCTGACACCCAAAATAAATTTCAAACATGCCCAGAGCAGGTTGAGAATAGAGGAATGCAATCTTTGCCCTGTCTTAATGATATGACTTTTCTGACTATCAGCAAATCATAAACCTGTTCTTTACGGCTTTGTATCACTGTTCCACCCTTGGGAGGTTGCTCATTTCCACCAATGAATCCAATTTAGTTTGCATTGTTGAATGTGAAACAAGGCAGGTCATGATATATTTTTGAAATTAAGATGTTTATATGCATATAAATAATAACAGGCTCAAATAACAGCAAAACTTGCTAAACAACTATACAACAAGGCTTGGTATAATTTACTTTTTTAAAAAATAATTTTGATGGCAAAATTTGGCATGAACATTTAGGTTTTAATTTAGATTTTTATCTATTTGTATTTTCAGGTACAGATCAAAGTTCTGAGAGTGAGGCAGGCAATTTATAAATAATCCCATCTCATTAAAACCTAATAAGACTTCTGTAAAAAGGGCAATCAACATTTCGACTTAAGACCCTTCAAACAGACTCTCCATTTCACTCTGCAGATGACACCTGACCCATCGAGTTCCTTTAGCAGTTTATGTATGTTCCAGATTCCAGCACCTGCAGCTTCGTCCCCAATGAGCTCATTTGCATAGAATTACCAAAAGACATAGGAGCAGAATTAGGCTATTTGGCCCATCTAGTCTGCTCTGCTGTTTCATCATTGCTGATCCATTTCCGCTCAGCTCCAAACGCCTGCCTTCTCCCAATAATCCTTCATGTCCTGGCTAATCAAGAACCTATCAGCCTCTGAATTAAATATACCCAATGACTTGGCCTCCACAGCCACCTCCAGAAATGAATTCCACAGATTTCACCACTCTCTGGCTAAAGAAATTCCTCCTCACCTCCGTTCTAAATGGACGTCCCTCTATTTTGAGGCTGTCCCCTCTGGACCTAGACTCCCCTAGTATAGCAAACATCCTCTCCACATCCACTCTATCAAGGCCTTTCAACATTCAAAAGGTTTCAATGAAATTCTTCTGAATTCCACTGAGTACAGTCCCAGAACAATCAAACGCTCCTCATATGATAAGCCTTCAATCCCAGAATAATTTTTGTGGAACCTACTTTGAGCCTTCTCCAAAGTCAGTACATCCTTTCTTAGACAAGGGACCCAAAACTGCTCACAGTAGTCCTAGCGAGGTCTTTATGGTGCCTTATAAAGCCTCAACATTACATCCTTGCTTTTATATTCTATTCCTCTTGAAATTAATATTAACATTGCATTTACCCTCCTCAGCACCGACTCAACCTGCAAATTAACCTTTAGGGAATCCTGCACAAAGACTCTCAAGTCCCTTTGTATCTCTGATTTTTGAATATTCTCTCCATTTAGAAAATAGTCTATTGTTTTATTTCTTCTGTCATCCAAATCATTGACACATAATGTAAAAGGAAGTGGTCCCACCACAGACCTCTGTGTTGTGGAACACCATTAGTCACCAGCAGCCAATCAGAAAAGGCTCCCTTTATTCCCTCTCTTTGCCTCCTGCCATTCAGCCAATGTTCTATTATGCTAGCATCTTTCCTACAATAACATGGGCTCTTAACTTGTTAAGCAGCCTCATATGTGGCACCTTGTCAAAGGCCTTCTGAAAATCTAAGTTCACAACATCAAGTGATTCTCCTTTGTCTATCCAGCTCGTTATTTCTTTAAAGAATTCCAACAGATATGTCAGGCAAGATTTTCCCTCAAGGAAACCATGCTGACTACAGCCTATTTTATCATGTGCCTCCAAGTACCCCAAAACTACAGCCTTAACAATCGACACCAACATCTTCCCAACCACTGAAGTCAGACTAACTGGTCCATAATTTCCTTTCTTCTGCTTCTCTCCCTTCTTGGGCATGGAGTGGAGTGGAGTGACATTTGCAATTTTCCATTCCTCTGGAACCATTCCAGAATCTAATGATTATGGAAAGATTATTAAAATGCCTCCACAATCCCTTCAGCCACCTCTTTCAGTACCCTGGTGTGTAGACCATTTAAGTCCAGATGACTTACTTATCTTCAAACCTTTCAGTTTCCCCAAGCACCTTCTCCCTAGTAATGGCAATTTCACTCACTTCTGCCCCATGACTCTTTCGAACTTTTGGTATACTGCTAGTGTTTTCCACAGTGAAGACTGATGCAAAGTACTTATTCAGTTTGCCCACCATTTCCTTATCCCACCCTACTACCTCTCCAGCATCATTTCCAGCAGTCCAATATCTTCTCTCACCCCTCTTTCACCTTCTATATATCTGAAGAAACTTTTGGTATCCTCTTTAATATTATTGGCTGACTTACCTTCATATTTCATCTTTCCTCCTTTTATGATATTTTTTTTGGTTGCCTTTTGTTGGTTTTTTAAAAGTTTCCCAATCCTTTAATTTCCCACTAATTTTTGCTCTTTTATATGCCCTTTCTTTGGCTTTGACTTCCCTTGTCAGCCACAGTTGCGTCATCCCGCCTATAGAACACTTCTTAGGGATATATCTATCCTGCACCTTCTGAATTGCTCCCAGACTGCTGCTCTGCCATCATCCCTGCTAGTGTTCCCTTGCAATCATCTTTGGTCAACTCCTCTCTTGTGTCTCAGCATTCCCTTTACTCCACTGTAATACTGATATATCTGACGTAAGCTTCTCCCTCTCAAATCTCAGAATGAATTTTATCATGTTATGCTAATTGGTTCCCAAGGGGTCCTTTACATTAAGCATGCTAATCAAGAGTTAATCATGAAGGTAAATGACATATTAACTTAATAATTTTAATGATTTTGTATAATTTTTAGGTTTTTGTAATTAATTTTTTTTACTACTTTAAATCAGAACAGTTTCTGATATCCTTGCCTTCAGAATCCATTGCCTAAGGCCTGTTTGAGCTGCAGACCTTACCAAATGACAGGTATGAAAGTTAGCTTGGTTAATTGGGTCTGGCAGTGACTTCAGGCCTCAGGCCTGACCCAAACATTTCTGCCTATTATCAGAGAGCCGCTGAGAGAGATATTGAGATTATTCTTGGGTCTACATGAGAGTGAAAATCCAAAAATGTTTGAATTCATGTGAAACCTTTCACAATCACAGGATATCCTGAAACATCAGTGAAGTTTGTTTGCAACATCGTGCCGTTTGTAGGGTAGAAATGGAGGAACCATTGCACACATAGTGCTCCCTTCATTAGGTACACCTGCTTGTAAATGTAAATATCTGATCAGCCAATCGTGGCAACAACTCAATCCATAAAAGCATGCAGACATGGTCAAGATTTTCAGTTGTTGTTCAAACCAAACATCAGAATGGGAAAGAAATGTGATCTAAGTGACTTTGACCGTGGAATGATCGTTGGTGCCAGATGGGATGGTTTGAGTATCTTAGAAATTGATGATCTCCTGGGATTTTCACACACAACAGTCTCAACAGTTTACAGAGAATGGTGTGAAAACATAATAAAAATTCAGTGAGCAGCAGTTCTGCGAGTGAAAGTGCCCTGTTAATGAGATAGGTCAGAGGAGAATGGCCGGAATGGTTGAAGCTGATAGGAAGGCAACAGTAACTCAAATAACCACAGTGGTGTGCAGAAGTGCATCTCTGAATGCACACATGTCGAACCTTGGTGGATGGGCTGCAGCAGCAGAAGACCACGAACATACACTCATTGGCCACTTTATGAGGTACAGGAGGCATCTAATAAGGTGACCAATGAGTGTGTATCCATGGTTGAACCAGCCATGAGATAATTGCCGTGTATCTACTTTCTCAGGTGATAGTGATAGAGGAATATAGGCTACCAGAACACAGAGTACCACCCAGTTACCTTCTAGGATCTGCTTTTTGGCCTGAGAGATCTAAATTTTCAACCCTGGAAAGATGGCATTTCCAACAGTTCAATGGTTAGCTGGAAAGTCACAAGGTTCTCAGTCTTATTGAACTAAGTGGCAGTAACGTACCTTAGGAGATTCCGACAGCTTGGTTTCACAGGTTACACAGTGCTGTATATTGGCTGGATTTCCCGTTCCACAAGATCGACAGATAATCTTGCCCTATTTAATATGTAGCATTGTTACATTGTGAAACTACTAGGTTTTCTGCATAAACACCATAATCAGGATGTGCTGAGGGGCAATGGACCATATGATGGCACACGTCTATTTTCTTACCCTGAACACATTTCATTTCAGGCCAAACCTGCTGTTTCGTGAAGGGAGACCTGTCCAACTCCCCAAACGTTATTTAGAAGTAATGCTTAGGTAGCCAAAATAGCTCAGCTGGGAGAGTGTTGCACTGAAGATCTAAAGGTCCCTGGTTCAAAATCCCAGGTTTCAAAACTGTGATTTATTAATTACAGGAAAGATATCAATAAGATTGAACGACTACAGAGAAAATTTACAAGGATGTTGATAAGACCTGAGTTAAAGGGAAAGATTGAATAGGTTAGGAGTTTATTCCCTAGGATAGGAGAAGGAGGGGAGATGTGAGAGAGGTATAGAAAGTTAAGAGGGGTATAGATAGGGTAAATGGAAACAGGCTTTTCCCACCGATATTCGGTGATACTAGATAGAGGAATGATGAAAGGTGGAATATTTAAGGGGAATGTTTAAGTTGGTCAAAGGGGAAGCTTGTTCAGTCAGAGGGTGGTGAGAGTATGGAACGAGCTGTCAGTGGAAGTGGTGGGTGCAGGTTTGATATCAATATTTAAGAGAAGTCTGGATAAGTACATGGATAGGAAGGGTATAGAGGGCTATAGTCCAGATGTGGGTCGATGAGACTAGGCAGAATAATAGTTTGACACTGACTAGATGGGCCAAAGGGCTTTTTTCTAAGCTGTAGTGTTCTATGACTCTAAGAATTCTGACCATTTACTATCAGATGCATTATAACATGCACTAGTGTAACAGAAACTTGTTGCCCAGCAGCTTTTTCTGCAATCTGTGACTAGAAACTCAGATACTCATTGAACAGTCCTCAAGCAATCCACGCACATATCAGCACAGTTTGTTTTGAGTGAAAACTTCTTTCTTGTCAAGTACAAGAGAAGTTTACCTGGAGGCGGATGCTGGCCTGAGGCACCAGCTGAGGTGTTACAGGAGCCTCACACACAATGCACGTTGGAGTATTCAATGGGATCATTGTCTTGCATTCAACACAGAGCCCCATCTGTACATCAACACAAGACTTTATCAGGCTTTTGATAAAATGCTTCTATTTACGATGGGCAGCTTAATCCAACAAATCCATTTTCCCCATAATGGAACTGAGCATGTTTTTTTTTTTGAGTAAAAATATTCCTGATGTTGTAAACTTGAAAAAGCCAAGATTGCTATAATTTACTCAGCTGATAGATCAGCATCAGTGAGAGAAGAAACAGAGCCGATCCTGTGCATCAAAGACCTTATATCAGAACTGGAAGCATGAGAAAACATACCTAAAGTTGTAATTAGGGGATGGGTGATGAAGACATCGGAGGGTGCTAACTAAAATTGTCAAGCTAACAACTGATTATAGAGCGATACAGCATGGATATAGGCTTTTCAAGCCTAGTGAGTCCACGCCAACCATGGTGCCTACTTATCCAGTCCCAATTTCCTACATTCAGTCCATATCCCTATAAAACCTGCCGCTGCATGTGCCTATTTAAGTGCTTACTGTACCTGCCTCAAACACTTCCTCTGGCTGTTTGTTCCATGTACTCAACACCCTCTGCCTTTCTAAAGTCCTCAAGTCCTTTTTAAAGCTCTCTTCTCTCACCCTAAATCCAGATGCTCTATTTTAGGATTCCCTTCTCACGGAAAAAGACCATCCACCTGACTACACCTCATGATCTTATAAACCTCTATAAGGTGGCCCTTCATTCTCCTACGCTCCAAGGAATGATGACTTAGCCTGACCAAAGTCTCACTAACCCTAGCACCATACTCTTAAATCTTTTTTGGACTCTTTCATTTTAACCATAGCTTTCTTATAAGGACCTGTTCTCTTTGTTAGTTTGTTTATTATTCATTTTTTTTTAATTGCACTGTTTCTCTTTTTTTGCACATTGCTTGTTTGTCAGTCTTCATGTGTAATTTTCTCATGGATTATGTTGTATTTCTTTGTCCTACTGTGAATGCCTCTAAGGAAATGAATCTCAGGGTCATATATGGTAATATATATGTACTGCGCTTTAATAATAAATTTAAAGTTTGAAATTTAAATAATGAATAACATTCACAATACCACTCCTGCGGCACACCACTAGTCACCAACCTCCATTCCGTGAAACAACCTTCACCCACATCCTTCTGCTTCCAACCTCAGCCAATTTTTAATCCATCTAACTAGCTCTCCCTGGATTCCACATGACGTAACCTCCCAGACCAGCCTACAATGTGAGACCTTGTTGAAGACCTTGCTAAAGTCCAAACACACAGCACCTATTGCTCTAACCTCATCTACGTTTTTTTGTTGCTTCTAAAAAAAAAATCTCAAAGATTCATTAAGCACAGCTTTCCATGCACAAGCCATGCTGACTGCTCCTAATCAGAGTCTGCCTATCGAAATGCTGGTAGATTCTGGTCCTCAAAATATCTTCTGGTAACTTCCCCACTACTGACGCCAGGCTGACTGGCTTGCAGCTCCCTATCTTGCCCTTGCTAGCCTTCTTAAACAATGGAGCAACATTAGCCACCTTCCAGTCCTCGGGAACTTCATCAGTGGCTCATAATGAAGTAATCTGCAAGGTCCTCCATAATTTCTTCTCCAGCTTCCTACAAAGTCCAAGGATGCATTCAGTCATGTCCTGAGCATCTATCCACTTTAGGATACAGCAAAGTTCAAAGTAAATATATTATCAAAAGTAGCATATGTTACCAAATACCACCTTAAGATTCATTTTAGTGGGCATTCACAAGAAAACAAAGAAATAGAATAGAATCAATGAAAAAACTACACACAACCAAAGACTGACAAATAACCAGACCGCAGAAGATGACAAAGTGTGCAAATAAAATTAAATAAGTAAATAAATAATACTGAGAACATGAGTTGCAGAGTCAAGGCTGCAAGTACCTCCTCCCTGGTAATATGAATGTCCTGAGGCTGATGTGAGATCATCCATCAGAAAGACCAGTCTATGGAAGGCATCTAGCCCAGATGGTATACCTGACCAAGTACTGAAAACCTGTGCTAATCAACTGGGTGGTGTGATTCCTGAGGCAGTCTGGGGTACCCACCTGTTTCAAGCAGGCTTCAGTCATAGCAGTGCCCAACAGGAACATGGTAACCTGCCTCAATAACTATATCCAGTAGCACTTACATCCACTGCGATGAAATGCTTCAAGAGTTGAAGCATATCAAGTCCTGCCTAGAAATAACTTGGGGATCTGCTCCACTTTACCTACCATCACACCAGGTGCTATTTCATTGGCTCTTCACTCAGTTCTGGAACATCTGGACAAAGATGCATACGTCAGCATGGTCCTCATTGACTACAGCTCAGCATTCAACACTATCACCCTCACGGAATTCACCATTAAGCTCCAAGACCTGGGCCTCAGTACCTCCCTGTGCAACTGTATTCTTGATTTCCTCACCGCCAGACCCTGTTAGTTCGGATTGGCAACATTTCCTCCACACTTACCATCGGTACAGGTGCACCTCAGGGCTGTGCGCTTAGCCCAACTGTTCTACTCACTTTATACTTATGATTATCCCCCTAAGTACAGCTCCAATGCCATCGTTTGCTGATGACACCACTGTCGTTGGTGAATCAAAGGTGGTGGCAAATCAGCATATAGGAGGGAGACCGAAAATCTGGTTGAATGGTGCCGCAACAACAAACTCTCTCAGCAAAACCAAAGAGCTGATTGTCGACTATAGGAGAAAGAAGCTGGAAGTCCATGAGCCAGTCAACGTTAGGGGAACTTCCAGCCCTTAACAGGCCTTTCTGATGCAACAAGACCACGCCGCCCAATTACACCCACGTGACCAATGAACCCACTAACTCTGTACATCGTTGGAATGTGGGAGGGAACCGGAGGAATTTCACACGGTCGCAGGGAGAACATACAAATTCTTTGGCGGAATACGGAGACCGGTATTGAACTAGCTCTCTGGCTCTGCTATAGCTTTATGCTAACCACTATGTTACCACGCTACCCTAGTCACTTTCAACTAGATAAAACATTTTGAATGAAACTCTTGTATGAGGATTGAGGCTTCACTCCAAAAACTTGTTCTAGTTGGAAGTGCAGTGGAATATTGAGGACAAGATTGACTGCTGGAAATTGTATTTTCCACAGGAGGTAAAATGGTGGCTGTGATACCAAGAGAAGCTGGAGAGTTCTAGACATGTCTAACATTCACCCCTCAACCAACAGCACTGAGAAGCTCTTCATTATATTATTATTTATATGAACATATCTACACAAATTAGCAGCCGTGTTTCTTCCTCCACTTGAGGTATCTTGCAATCGTGTAAAGTGTTGGCAAGTGCATGTTCTGGTTTATACTGGCAGACGTAGTTCCCGGTTTTAGCCGTTACCAACCTGAGCTCCTTCGGGAGGCAGAAGCCTGCGGCCTGGCACCGGAGGAACAGGGGAGCCACACTCCTGACAGAAACGTGCAAAGGGATCTGATGGGCGAGGAGCAAAGCAAGACACACACCTAAAACAAATTAAACCACAGTGGAAACTCAGGAGAATCAAATAGGTGCCCTCCCCACCATCACCCATCATGAACAAACAAATTTAACCAGCTTATTAATATGCACCACCTACAGCAGTAGTTCTTGGGTAACTTGCAATTCGTAATAAAAGGCAATGGTTTACAGACAACCAATAGTAGTGGAATCATTCATGGAGGATAACATTGGCTAATGCAATGGTTCGTGGCATTGTAATGCTTTGTGATATCACAGACCAAGTAGGGTTTGCCACCTGCACAAATACATGCACGTACAACTGCAATGAAAACTTGCCTGCAGCAGCTTCACAGACAAATAGCAACAGAGACACGACACTGACAAGAAAAACACAAATTAACAACATAGTTATACAACAAAAGAACATGATTAGAACAACAAAAAAGCAAAATCCAATGTAGTGCAAAGAGGACATAGTGATGCTATACTGATGTAGTGCTTAGGGATGTGCAAGTTAGTTCAAGAACCAAATGGTTGAGGGGAAGTAGCTGTTCTTGAACCTGGTGGTAGGGGACTTCAGACTTCTGTATCCCCTGTGCAGTTACGGCTGTGAGAAGGCATGGCCCAGATGGTGGAGATCTTTGACGACAGACATTGCCTGATGGTGGATGGGATGTACCACTACATTGGGCTGAGTTACTACTCTCTGCAGTTTCTTACACTTCTGCACATTTGAATTGTTGCACTAGATCATGATACAATCAGTCAGGATACTTCCAACAGTACACCTATAGAAATTTGTTAGTGTTCAGTCACACGCCGCACCTCATTATCACAATCCAGGCCATGTACTCTTCTCGCAGCTGCCATTAGGGGAAGGTACAGGAGCCTCAGGACCTTACCACCAGGTTCAAGAGCAGTTGTTACCCCACAACCATCAGTCTCTTGAACCAGATGCAATAATTTCACTCAACTTCACTTGCCCCAACACTGAACTGTTCCCACAATCTATCGAATCACTTTCAAGGACTCTCCATCTCACATTCTCGATATTTATTGTTTATTTATTTATCATTACGATTCATTTTTTCCCTCTTTCTTTTTGTATTTGCAGTTTGTTGTTTTTTTTTGCACGTTGGTTGCTGTCTGTCCTTGGGTGCGGTCTTTCATTAATTCTATTGTGTTGCTTGTACTTACTGTCATTGCCCACAAGAAAATGAATCTCAGGATTGTATACTGTGACATACATGTAGTCTGATATTAAATTTGCTTTTAACTCATTAGCCTTCTAAGTGGTCAATGAACAGTTACTTTCTGGTTATGCAATCTGTGCATCGCTCAGCACGAACTCCTGTGGCCTGGAATGTGCCAGTCAGCAGTGTTCCGCCACGGATATCTGGATGTGCTGGCAGACCAACAAGTCTTGGGCAGACCACAGAGCATCTTTCACTGAGCTGATGATCTGATAGCAGCACGATGTTTGTCTGTGTGTGTGTCCCTGGGAACAGCCTGTAGATCAGAGAGTCCTCTGTCACGCTGCTGCTCTGGGATGAACCGCAACATAGGCCCTTGCATCTGTCTTCAGACCCTCTTTACACACCCACAGTCCGTAAAGAGGTGAGCTACCGTCACGTCCCCGCTACATTGGCCCCGCGGGCAGCTACTGTCGCTTCCCCGCTACATTCATCCTGTGGGCAGCTACTGTCACTTCCCCACTACAGTCATCCCATGGACAGCTACTGTCGCTTCGCCACTACAGTCATCCCATGGACAGCTACTGTCGCTTCGCCACTACAGTCGCCCCGTGGGCAGCTAATGTTGCTCCCTCACTACAGTCGGCTCTTGGGCGGCTACCGTCGCATCCCCACTACAGTTGCCCCGCGGGCGGCTACTGTCGCGCCCCCACTACAGTCATCCTGTGGGCAGTGGGCTTTGGGGTTGATGTTCCAGGCATGTAGGAAGGCTGTGACTGGCAGGACCCCTCTCACCCCCAGCCAGGCAAGGTCATGGTGCCTGTTGGTGAGGCCTGGCAATGAGTTATCCTGTCAGATTGGCACAAGGAGCCACTCACAGTGTCCATCGAGTGCATATCCTGCAGTGTCTGCAGGACGTTCTGTGCTGACCACTGCCTGATGGACTTGGTCTGGAAGAACTTTTCAAAGAAGGACAGGTAGGGTGGCAATGTTCAACTGACTGGGACATTGGGTGGCGAAGGGACCAGACCTGTCCTTCACCACACCAGGGACAGGTAGAGCCTCAGCACGTAGAGGTACTTGTGCCCACGTACTTGGGTTCCACACACAACCTGATGCAGCCACACACAAAGCTGGTCATCAGGGTGAGGCTGACACTGGGTACATTTTTGCCCGATTTCCAGGGATTTGTGAATTGTGACCCATCTGACCTACTCCATCTTGGATGCCCAGATGAACCTGAAGACAGCTCAGGTGTTTCCCTAGCTGGAAGAGCAGAGATGGGTCACACCTGTACCAGGTACAACAGCCCTGAAAGCACCTCACAACTGATGACCAGGTTCTTTCCTGTTACCAACAGGGAGCACCCTCCCCACAATCCCAATTTCAGTTTCATTTTCCCAGCCCACTCTGGCCAATTCTTGTTGTACACCTTGGTCCCTCCAAACCAGATCCCCAGCACCTTCATGTAATTGGACCTGATGGTGAAGGGGACACTGGAGCATGTTAATGCTGGCCCCTAATGCCAACTCAAACTGGCTGCAGATGTTCATCACTCTGTGTGGACTGACCTTGGATCAGAGCAGAAGATGGTGATGTTGTCCACGTACAGGGAGATTTTCACTTGGGTTCCTCCACTGCCTGGCAGCGTCACCCCTCTTATGCCCTCATCCCTCCTGATGGCTTTGGCAAAGGGTTCCATACAGCACACAATCAAGACAGGGGAGAGTGGGTATCCCTGACTGACTCCACACCTGCTGCACCACACGATCCTCATACATCGAGACTCTGGTCAAAATGCTTGACTTCCTTTATCTCCAGAACCACCTCTTGGTGAAGGTAGACACACAAAATGAAGTATGCCGCTGTTTTCAAACCACCAGCACAGCTTTTATTTGACTGAGGATTGAGACCTGGCATTAAGCGCATTATCTTACTGGGCAGAGGTGATTCCTGCCTTCTTATGTGCATCTGAGACCTGGACTACCTACAGCAGGTATCTTGTACTGGATAAATACCAACAATGCCATCTTCTCAAAAATGATCAAATTTACTGTAAGTATAAGCAAACCAAGATTAATGTCGTCTCCTTGACCAGCATCCCAGAACTGAACCCCTTGATAATTTCAATCACTGCCACAGTATCACTCTTTCCAATGCCATTCCTCTATTACTTCATCATTAGTGACTTCACTTCTTTACTGATTCATTAGATGCAAAGCCCTTCAAGACAAATTCAGAATGTTTCAAGTTGCACCATTCAAGTGCACCACTCTTTGTTGTATAAACATTCAAAAATATATACAATATGCCCAACACTGAAAATACACATTGTGAACAAAATATTCAAGATAATGCTAGATTATAAAAAATAAATTAGTCCTCTTTGATAAAACAGTGTAACTAACAGTTTACACCTTCACACAAATGTTTGCAGTTCGTGAAAAAGGAGCACAGTTACTTAAACCTCAAGTATCTTTGTACCTTAAAAGGTGAACAAAGTTTAAACTCTAATTGGATAGACTTACAATCTTTGGTTCACTTTGTATGGTGAGGCATGGAGAAAGAAGCAAGATGGGTAAATGTATGAACACAATCAGTATAAGACAAAAGCACACTTCTATGATTTAAGGGTTATAAAAAACAAAAATGCATAAGTTACAATGAATTTCACCATCCTGAATGAATCTTAATGGAGTCCTCAAAATACAAGTTGTTACATGGACCGAATAACTTGCACGATACAAGCAGAGCATTTTCTCAGCCGGGCCAGTAAAGATCAGCAGTAGCACTCCCTGTTGAATCTGACAGTGTGGCTTTAAGTCCCACTCCAAAGCCTTGAGTACAAATGCTAATAATATTTCAAGAGAGTATCGTGCTGTAGACCTGCAAGTGCTGTCTTTTAGGTAAGACATTGAACAATGGCCCCTCCAGCCCTCTCAGTGAGTACAAGAGATACCAATAGCATGATGTCAACCAGAAGCTGAATAGTTCTTCCCCAGCATCCCGGTTGACAGTAATGTCTCAACCAGCACCCCTAGTTATCTTTTGTACTTGGTGTCGGTGTAGCTTCCACATTGGTGAGACCTGATGTAGACTGGGGGACCACTTCATCCAACACCTTCGCTTTGTCTGTCTTAAAAGGTAGGATTTCCCAGTGGCCACCCCTTTCAATTCTACTCCCCAAACCCACTCAGAAATGTTGGTCCATGGGCTCCTCTACTTCTACGATGAGGCCAAACTTATATTCTGTCAGGCTAACCATCAACCTGAGGGCATCAATTCCACTAACTTCTGATAATTTCTCCCTCCTCTCCATCTCTTTTTATATTCCCCAGTCTGGTTCCCCTCTTCCCACTTCCCTTGTCTTCATCTGCCCATTACCTCCATCTGGTGTACCCCCTTCCTTCCCTTTCTTCCATGGTCCACTCTCCTCTCCAATCAGATTCCTCCTTCTTCAGCCCATTAAATCTTCCACCAACCTGCTTCTTACTTCATCACCCCTGCTCCACCCACATAACCCCTCCCCTGGAACAGCTTGTGTTCTTTCCCCTCCTTTCAACTTCTTATTCTGGCTTCTTCCCCCTTCCCTTCCAGTCCTAATGAAAGGTTTTGGCCCAAAACGTTGACTGTTTATTCCCCTCCGTAGATGCTGCCTGACCTGCTGAGTTCCTCCACCTTTTTATGTGCGTTGCTCTGGATTTCCAGCAGCTGCAGAATCTCTTGTGTCTATCACTAAACAACGTGTTCCTGTTATATGGCACTTAGTCATTTATTTTAATCTCTGCATAGTGTACATTTGATTGTATTGTCATTGTGCACACTTTCTGAATATAATCTGCTGTCTTGAGTGTTCTAACAGACAATAATGACGTAACAGACTGGGATAAGCTAAAATTTGTTATAGTATTTTTAAACAGCTTTGTTGATTGCCCATTAATAGCTACTTAATTCATTTTCCTCTTATAAGAGCACAACAGATATAAACAGTTGGGCTAACTGCCATGGTAGTATAGTGGTTAACGCAACACTATTACAGCTTGGGGCAGAGTTCAATTCTGGCACTGTCTGCCTGTATGTTCTCCCTCTGACTGTGTGGGTTTCCTCTGGGTGCTCCAGTTTCCTCCCACAGTCCAAAGACCTACCAGTTAGTAGGTTAGCTGTCATGGTAAATTGCCCTGTGATTAGGCTAGTGTTAAATAGGTGGGTTGCTGGGCAGTGTGTCTTGTTGAGCTGAAAGGGCTATTCTATGTT
Source organism: Mobula birostris (assembly GCF_030028105.1). Taxonomy (NCBI): domain Eukaryota; kingdom Metazoa; phylum Chordata; class Chondrichthyes; order Myliobatiformes; family Myliobatidae; genus Mobula; species Mobula birostris. The sequence goes on from NC_092377.1 coordinate 96,300,769, forward strand.
GTATCTCCAAATAACTAAATAGATTGGGGGCGGGGGGATGGAAAATGGCAAAGGCTTTCTGTCCTGCAAGTTAATGCCTTCACTGGCTTGCCAATCCCTCTCAACTGAGGTTACATACTGACATTTTGTAAGAGCTGATATCAAAGCAGATATTGTGATGGAGTTGGTAATGTCAGGTTTGCTGCTTCTCCAATCATGTAACTAGCCACATCTTTTGGAAAACTCACAGTTGCCTTCCTACACATAATCTTGCTCCTCCAATGCAAACAAAGACCGATGCTAGAGGAAGATCTATAAAAGAGCCACATACTTCAGAAAATCTGTCTCCATCAGGACCCTCTTGGCTTGTGCACCGCTCGGCATCTTGGGAGGATGTGAGTCCATAGAAGCAGTCAGCTGAAGAGTACAAAAAAGTTGCAAGTGTGAAGTTGAAGGTACTCGCGTACATAAACACATCAAAGGCATATTTTCCTAGATTATTAAAGTCTATCAAGAAACCCCAAAATATCTGGAAGTTGAGATTTTTTTCTTTTAGCTTGATCTCCCTCAGCAGCTGGACTAAATGGTCCAATGGAACAAAGATACAGGAGGTTACCCTTGGGTGCAGACCAGTAATCACTCACTCATGGAAATGACTTGTATGTACACAACTGGCAGATTATTCCCAGATAAAAAAAACTAGATAGGTTACAACTGCACTGCCAATCTTTTTTCCAGGAAAAGGAATAACTCACACTGAAAAGGAGCAGCTTGAATTTTACAAATTCACCATATAAAGGCTCTCACAGAAAAGATGACAATGGATCTACCCTGTGGAAATATCTCAATTATTGGGCTTTATTTTAAGTATCATATCTGACACTGTTGTGGACTAAGTGATAGTCTTGATTGTTCTAATTAGCCAATAGCTCCAGTACTGTTGCATCACCAACCCTCATGTTCTCTTCAATAATCTCAAAGATCAACATCTCAATCTTCACTAAAGAAAGGATCCTACCCTTATTCTTAAAATTTTGATACTGTATTGTTTTACTAAGCTTTATTTTGCACCGTCTCCAATTCCACTTCATCCTTTCTATATCTACTGACACCAGGAGTGTTCACAAGACTCTAATTAGAATATAGAGTCATACAGCACAGTACATACCCTTCAGCCCACAATGTTGTGCTGACCTTTTAACCTATTTCAAGGTCATTCTAACCCTTCTTTCCCACATAGCCCCCTCATTTTTATTTCATTCATGTGTATAAGAGTCTCTTAAATGTCCCAAATCATCTGCACCATGCGCTTACCACTGTATAAATAAATGTACCTCTTATCATCTTCTATACCTCCACCAAGTTGCCTCTCATCCTCCTTCACTCCGAAGAGGAAAACCCAAGCTCGCTCAGCTGCACTCAGCTTGCTTGCCTAACCTATCTATTAAGACTGTGGCTTGAATGCATCTCGTCTCCAGGAAAAGGAATAACTCACACTGAAAAGGAGCAGCTTGAATTTTACAAATTCACCATATAAAGGCTGCATGATTGTGGGGCAACTCCAAATTACTGCTGGATTTGTAAGAAGAAGTGCTTCCAGATTTAGCACTGAAATGCCTGAGCTCTAGATTATGGTATGCTATCCTGGAATTTAAAAGCACCACGGGCGGGAGAAGATGGCAGCGCGATGCAGCTCGTGCAGCTCTCCGGTGAAATGATATTGTATCTGTTAAATAGGGGCTGTGGACAATTCTGATTTGATGGAGACAGACGTGAAAGCACAGAGGAACATCTGGAGAAATTTCTGAAATGTCCCATTCGCTGTCGCTGTTACTGTGCGATTGAGAATCTTCCGGAGGGAAGGCACCAAAATCCCCGGCTTTGCCTGCTGCTGGTGACCGAGGTTGAGATGGTGCTCGGTGTCGGAGGGCTGATCGGAGGCTCAAAGTTTTCGGACGACTCAGAGTTGGACTGTGGTCGGGCATGGCAGGGAGAGTTTTCTTCCTTCTCCCGTCTGCGTGAGATGTGGGACATTTGAGAGACTTTGAACTTTTTTACTGTGCCATGGCCTGTTCTTCATCAAGTTATGGTATTGTTGCACTGTTGTAACTATATGTTATAATTATGTGGTTTTTGTTAGTTTTTCAATCTTGGTCTGTCCTGTGTTTCTGTGATATCACACCGGAGGAATATTGTATCAGTTCTTAATGCATGCATTACTAAATGACAATAAAAGAGGACTGCGTGTCCTCATAATCTAATATATTCATTATTTAAGATCTTTCTCAGTCATCCCCTCAACAGACTGAATACCAGCTTTATGCAAGATCTTCTCATAACCTCTCAGATTATCTTTTGTGGTTGTGCTTTTTTTTTTAATGATTTCTGCTTACCTTATACACTCTTCTGCATACCCTTGCTTTCCCCAAATACTCCAATTTGTCTTTGAACCCACAGGGGACGATTCTCTTCCCCACACTCAAATTCATCTGCCAATTTTTCCTTTTTACTCCCACACTGTTTATGAACCTTTGTAATCTGCACTGTTCATTGGTGTGTCCTAATTTCTGAAGAGCATACATTAGCACAGCAAATTCTGCACAGCTCCAGTTTTGATCCTGACCTTAGATGCTGTCTGTGTGGAGTTGGCAGGCTCTCCCTGCGACTGGGTGAGATGTTCTGTTTCCTCCACATGCTGGCTGGTTAACTGGCTGCTGCTTTGCTCTGAGTGTAGGTGGGTGGCAGGAGAAGTAGGAGGTTGAAGTTAAGTGTCCAGTGAAGGAAACCTGAGGCTCTCCATTGTTCAGACACATCCTAGCTGCCTACGTGATAACCATGGCAGGGTAGTATGACATGGAGTGCAAGCTGTTGCCCATGCAGCAAGCTCCCCCTCATCACGCAGCTGATGAATCCAAAGGGAATTGCCAGTCAGCGATAAACTCAACACAGGACTGCCTTAAGGACTCTAGCTCTGAATTTTTTCCTCGGGGTTTACTCCCAAAGCCTTCCCCATGAGTGGGAATAGCTGCAGGGCAGCGGAGGTTTGAGAATTTCCTTCCCCTGGATGAGCTGCCAAACATAGCTGACAAGCTGTATCTATCCAAAGTGACTGGTTTAAGGCACGAGTAACCTGCCTTTGCCCCTTCTCTTGTCAGTAGAAACTGTTCAGCTGGGCTTAGTAGCTAAGCCACACACGGAAGGCCAGGAGCTGGACTTGATTGTTGGAGACTATTTGAGAGGCACGCCATTGGAAGCATTTAATAGGTGGTGGGAGTTTATCCCACTACCTTCGACAACCTCAAGGAACTAGTGAGGGAGACCAGCTTGAATAAAATTAAGTGGAAGAATGGGACTAATGCAATTGCTCTAAGAGCTAGCATAGATTTGATAGGCTGAACTGCCAACCTTGTCAAAAGCAATATGATCCTTTATTTATCCCTTCCCAACCTGGGGTCCACGGACACCTCAGTTAATGGGAGGAGTCGATGGCATATAAAAGGTTGGGGACCCCTGCCTTAGACTCACAATTCATTTGGGGTGTAATCTGGCATCAGGTTAGTAATTCCTGTAAGGGAGTTAAACCTCCTAGATGGAAGAACCTGAGAATTAATGTTGTGCCTTTACAGATGTTGAATTGGGCTGTAGAGCTGTTATTTTTCTTGAGTTTAACTTTCTTACATTTGTTTGTATTTTTATATATTCACCTATAAACATGTGATTGCTCAGAGAGGTTTTTATTGGTTTCGGTCGCCTCTGCATTTTTCTGGAAACTTCTTGGGAGTTACGTTATTTGAATCTGGCTACTTAGTTGGTCAACTGTTATTCGTTAGAATTTCAACGAGATCAGCGATCTAATACAAGAAGATCAGATCATTTTCGTTCACTCTCAGTTCTCTTTTTCCCTTAAGCTGACTTACCCCGCTCTTTCCCTCTTCATTCCTTCTCTCCATGTTTCTCCCTTTGTCTTCCTTGTGCTTGTAACACTTCATAAGCCATGAATTGGGACAAGACTTAGACTGGGATGCGATTTGGGATAATGCTGCCGGTGCTTCGAAAAGCCCAAATCATTGGTATATACACTTGAAATTTTGTCATAGAGCATATTTAACACTGATAATTAGACATCGAATGGGACTGGTTCCTGACCCGTATTGCTCATTTTGCCCCCACGGAACCATTGGCTCTTTTATACATGTTGTATGGGAATGTCCAGGGGTTTTTGGTTTGTGGGGGAAGGTTATCAGTACTCTTACAGAACTAACGGGGGTACAATTACCAATGGACCCCACTGTACATCTTCTAAATGATGGCTCCCACCTTTCCCTTACGGAAAAAACACGCAAAGTCTGGCTGACAGGCCTGACTGCAGCTAAGAAGATTGTAGTCCAGCGTTGGAAACCTCCCCATGATATTTCAAATACTCACTGGCTTCGGAGCTTTTTGGACATTTCTTACCTGGAACTTTCATCAGCAGGAGTAAATGATGCACCGCCAAACACAAATTTGATATCTAACTTAAAACATCTTTTGTTAAAATAGGAATGCTTTGTCTGTGAATGCACTACTATTCGGTTGGTTGGTGGAGGGGAGAGAGGGGTGGAGGGGGGAGAGGGGTGGAGGGGTGGAGATGAGGAAAAGGTGGAGGGGGTGGTGAAGAAGGTTGAGGGTGGCTGGGTTAAACAGTCAAAATGTAATTGGCAAGTGGTTGTATTGAATGTAATTTGTTGGTGATGCAATAAAAAATTAGTTTTAAAAAAGCCACAAGTCTTACAAGTTCTTGACTTCCAGAGACACTTTGGATTGCAAAAGCACCAGGATTCATAAGATGCAAAGTCAAATCTTTTTGCTGTCTTCTGCATGATTTATTTTTATTCTATGCTGTCAGGTAGAAAACAAATGGTTACATTCCAAAAGCAAAGTATTGCAGATGCTGGAGATAAACTTAAAGCTGGAAGTACACCCTGGGTTAGGCAGCATCTGCAGAGGAAGGCACAGTTAACAGCCCAGCACATGACTTATCAGCACTTTCAAGTTTTATGTCTGAATGCTGCAATAACCATAACCTTTCACTCAACATCAAACCGAAGAAATTATTATCAATTTCAGAAAATCAAGAAGATATGAACAAGCTCCACTACTCTTAAACGGTAAAGCAGTGGAAAGGATGTCCAGCTTTAAATTCTTGGGAGTGAACATCACAAAGGAGTTCTCATGGACCACTAACATCTCCTTGATAGAAGGGAAGGTGTTTAAAGAATGCAAATCTGTCCCTAAAGCTGCTGGTAAACTTATACTGATGTGTAATTGAAAGCATACTGACTGCTGCTTGATATCATGGTACACCTGCTGCAACAAGATCAACCCAAAAACCACTTAAGCAAATGATCACGACTGCATAGAACATCACTGGGACACAACTACTGGATATGGTAACTATCTACAACTCACAATGTATACAGCAGGCTTCAAAATCGCAATGGACTCATCCCACCCAAGTTATCCCCTGGTCAATCTCCCAGCATCTAGCAAGAGATACAGAAACATCTCTGCACGGACAGCCAGACTGACAAACAGAGCTGTCGTGCAACTGAACAATGCAACCCCCACCCACCTGTCCATAGTCTGCAGGCACTATGGACAATCTCTACGTGCAATACATGGGCATAATTCTTGATGCTATTTCATACTTAATCACTATTTTATAACATGGGCAAGTGCACCACTTGAATGGGGCAGCCACAGTTTCTTTTAATTTTAGAATTGTTTGTTTTCGAAAAAGGATCTCGTGCTTTTTTGTTTGTTTTGAATTCAGTTGTAACTTAGATGTCACGCTAACTAACTCGGTCATTGTGCTTTTAGTAACTGGATTGTCAGTCTGCTGTTTTGCACTGAACGGAGCACCACAGCAATCCCTTTGATCTTAGCAATGACAATAAAGCTCTAATCAGAATCTGTTTCTACACCTGTACATACATCAAGTGCTAAAACAGGGACAAGGGTCCAATTCCACTTCCACATTGAACAAGACACTAGTAGGCATGGTGAGTGTGCAGCTGAGGACCGATGGTGATGGCTGATCTATACAGTCAGTCAGTCAAAGTATCCAAGGCCCCATTTTCTTCACATCTCCTGGGCCTTGGGAAACCAGGAAAGAAAGACCACATCCACATGACATGTGTATGCCAGAGACCGCCGGCTAGATAGGGACATGCCTGTTTTAGCATGCAAATTTAGCTCCTGCGAACTGGGCGGATGAGATCGACAGTGCGATCTAACATTCAGGAAGGCGGTTCTGTAACGCTCCGCGGAGAGCAATGGGCATGACAAGACATAAAAGACGCCATGGTTACCAAGAAAGACCCCCAGTTGGTGACATTTGTTCATACCGCCGGGTCCAGACTTTCTGAGGGTGAGAGAGTGGAACTGTCCCAGTGCAACGGCTTTTCCACTTTCAAAACTCCCCCGCACAGGTTTCACTGTCATCGTTGGACATGAGGGACAACCACCACGCATATGCCAGAAAGAGCAGCAGTGCTAGGTCTGGAAGTAACAAGTTTACTGGGTTTCCTTCTCACTTCAGCTCGTTCCAACCTCCACTATCTCTTGACCCTTGCCTCTAACCTGTATAATCATCTACCATCTCTCCCTTGCACACTGGGGACCTGGGGTGGTGGGTGCTGCATAGAGTGGTGCCCTACAACAGGTTTCTGAGTTCATACACAGATCTCCCAGCCACCTGTCGCTTCTGTGGGTTGGAAGAGACTGTGTACCGGATGCATATGGAGTGTGCAAGGCTGCAGTCCCTATTCATATATCTGAGGAGACCGCTCCTCACCTTCCAGCTGCGCTTCTGACCAAACTTCATCTTTGACCAGTAAGGAATGGGCAGGATGCCCTAGTTAACCTGCTTTGGAGGCTGGCTAAGATAGCTATCCGTGGGTCCTGAATGCAGGTGGCAGAGGGTTCTGACCAGGCTGACTGCTTGGTAGTGTTCTGGGGGTATGTATGTGCCCGGGTAGCTGTTGAAAAAGAGCACCCAGCATCCATGGCTAAAAGGATGATGAGGAAGGGGATGTGCTAGTTTAGTATATATTAGCAATGATTTGTCTGGTCTTTTGTTTTGTAATATGATTGCACATTAGTGTAGTGGTTTGAATTTGTAGTAAGAGTACTTTTGTAAAAAAAAAATCCAGCTACGTCTCTTCTTCCATAGCAGTACCTCCCCACTGAATGAAATCAGTGCCTATACTCTCCAGCATAAGCACCCAGAATATGGCCTCTTCACATATCATAATCTCACCCCCAGTGTTTCTCACCTTGCTGTGGAGACCCTGACCGTCCTCTCTTGTAAATTAGCAGTCTATCCCCACCTCACACTCACTGCCCTAACAGTGAGCACCCCGCTCCCTCTTCTCCACTTTTCATATTTGGCTTCACAGTGCAAGCTTTCCACTCTGATTAGAAAATAGCTGATTGATCAGTTTGGAAATCAGGTTAGGAATCCAGTATAAAATATTTATATGCTATTAATTTCATCCAGATTTCTGGGAAACCCTAGATTCTGGATGCCCGCCTGGGATATTTCCCTGTTAATATAAAAGAAATTCAACATCAACATCTTTTTTCCATTCATGGTAGACATTACTAGTGATGTCAATGGTCCTTGAACAATCCTAATTGTCCTTAAGACGGTGGCAATAATGCCTTCTCCTTTGATTTTTGATCATGTTCCTTCTGGTTTTGCACACTATCATTAAAGTACTCTCACAACACTGTTAGTGGAACACTAGCAGTTTCTGGGATTATGACCACAAAGTTTTGACCCATGACAACTAAACATTACAGTTGTCAACTAAGACAATCAATATGATCGAAAAGAAAACCCCTGTGAATTATAATATCAAAGATTTTAAGGCTGTAAACTAGTTGATAGTTATGTATCAAGAAAATAATCTACTCAATTGTCCTTGACAGAAATTTCTCTCAAGGATCCTTAACAGTAGGATAATACTCTCTTTTTCTAAAAGTGACTGAGTATTTACCTGCAATCTGTGTGACTGAGGCTCACATTCAGAGACCTGGGCTCCTAGAGGACTGTTCAGGAATCGTGGGCTCTTAAATGATTTGTGATGATTGCTGCCATCTATCTTCAGTTCTGGTAATAAGTAATGATGAATATGTGATCACAGCTCCCATCTATAACTGGGGTGGATAACTAACTTGACATTCTAACTTAGTTCTTTCCTAAACAAGTAAATTATTGGGACTTTTCAGCAAATTTCAAATTATAAGCTTTTATCACTAAACATGATTAATTCTTTTCAAGTCTTTTGCCTGTATATGGGGACAATTTTAACACAATTCATTGTAGGAAACCCATGTAGTTTGTGGAATGCCAGTTTTACACCTCATCCAATATTACTTTCCGATGATTTCAGCAGGGAGTAATATGAGAAGGAATGTAAAGCCATAGAGCTCCTCATATTTGAAGTGGCGGTTGATAGGTTCTTGATTAGTAAGGAAATCAAAGGCTGTGGGGAGAAGGCAGCAGAATGCGGTCAAGAGGGATAATAAATCAGCTGTGATGGAATGGTGGAGCAGACTCCATGGGCCGAATAGCTAAAATTTTGCTCCTATGTCCTGTGGTCTTATGACAGCTGAGAGAAGAGTAAGGCTGGATAACAAAGACCCTGGAGAAGTTACAAACTATAGTAAAGTGATCCTATGTATACAAGTCAAAAGTAGAATATACTTAGCAGAGTGAAATCTCATATACAGAACTTAAATCATCAAAGCAGACCAGTTAGTCTAGCCAGTTTGCCCATAAATGTGTTCCACACCACCCCACTCAAAGCATCAACAACGCATGACAGTTTTAAAACACCAAGTGGTTTCACTGGAAAACAAAACTTATATCAGATCACACATTAAACGGATGTCCAATAGTTTGTTTGAAGCAGTAGCTTTATGGGAATGTCTTAAAAGGATGAAAGGGCAGTGGAGTGGTTTGGGTAAAGAATTTCACACTTTAGGACCTTGCTTGATGAACGCAAGGTTCTAAGGTTGGAGTAATTACAGTTACCTAATGTACCTGATTGCTCTCAAAAAGATAGACAGTCAGGGTTAGGAAAAGCATGCAAAACTGCAGACCACGATTTTTTTTGTGGTATTTCAGGTATTCGATGCATTGATATCTGGAGGTGCCAGGGATGCAGAGGGATTTGCTTTGGTCCATAAGGTGCCTAGAGAAGAGTGTGGCCACTCCTGTAGAATCAGGCCTTCAGAGGAGCCTGCTTCATTATCAGTCAGAAGGTGTTCAAAGGCCTCTCGATGCTTTTAGCCGTTATACAGTAAGCAGAAGGCAACAACTTCTAAATATAGTTCATGAAATGGTGATGGGGTATTAGTTGGGACAGCAGGCCACTGGATCATGAATCATGTTGGATTAAGGCATGGGGGCTGCTGAGATGTGAACTACTGGCTTGTGGGAAGGTGTTGAGAAGGCAAACTTTTTAGTTTATATGAACTGAGCTAAACATCCCAAATATTCACCAGTATTCTCTGCTTATAGTATCTTAACCAAGCCGCCAATACAGTGCCTGGCTTTGCTAACAGACCTATTACATAGTACTTTTATCAAAAGCCTCTTGAAACTCATCTTCCACATTCCTTTCACCAATTCGCTCTCTTTATATTCCAAAAGAACTCAAATTTTGAACATGATTTGCTCTTGACTAACCTTTGTGGCTTCTATTCTTCAACTCATATTATTCTAAGTACAACCAGCCTTATTGTTAGTCTAATCTAGATTCCAAGTTTATTTCTCTACTTTTCTTTGGAAAAACAATACAACTTTATCAGTCATGCAGTCCTGTATCAGCAGAGCAAAATTTTGGTCATCTTTGCCTTTACTTCTTTTAGCAACCCTGTAAGTATTTCACCTGGATGAGATATCATTTCTCCTTCCAGCACTTCCAGCTTCTATCTTGTCTAATTTTACTGTATCCATTCATTGGCTACTTTACATCAAGGGTCTTTATTTGCCCTATATTTTTGTGTATTAGGAATTTGCATTGTTGGCACAACATGCAATGAAAACCAAGAACATGCAACAATTCTAAAAAATAAAGAATTACTTAATATATTAAGTTGGAGGCTAAAGGACAGACATGAAATAAAATGAGAATACATAAATACCAGCATGTATTTACAAATTAAGTAGCATATGAAAAGTGTTTAAAACTGTTTACAGCACACTGCATTTACCTATCAACATATTTTTGCCACTGCAATAATAAAGTACTCAAGCATCAGACTGGACATGCCCAGACTGCCTACCTTGACTCTTTTGAGTTGCTTCCTCCCAGGCAAGGCTGCTTTCCTTGTTTAAAGCTGGGTGAAGTTCCACTGACGGAAATGACAACTTCTCCGGAGTTTCCTAAGAATGCAAAGATGATTTGTCGGCAGTATGGGGTCACAGTGTATGGAAACCGGACAGCTAACTTACATAGGTGGATGAGGAGGAGAGCATTTTTATAGGAACATTAAGTTAATAGACCACAGCAATAAAGATAAACTGCAGTTATATTCTTGTACAAATGTTCACCATTTTCTTTTTGTTTTCTGAAGGAGGGACTCACATTTTTGCATAGTTTCACATTTTCCTACACTGCTCGGGTGACTAGGCTCATCATTGACAAAGGGTGTGTGCAGATGGGCTCCAATTTTCAAAGTTCAAAATAAATTTATTATCAAATACATATATATGTCGCCATGAGATTCGCTTTCTTGCAGGGATCCACAGTAGAGCAAAGAAATACAACAGAATCAATGAAAAACTACACAGAAAGATTGACAAACAACCAATGTGCAAAAAAAAAGACAAACTGCAAATACAAAAAAACGATAATAAATAAATAAATAAATAATACATAGAAAATGAGCGTCGGGTCTTTGAAAATGAGTCCATAGGTTGTGTAATCAGTTGAAGTAAGTGAAGTCACCCAGGCTGATTCGGGAGTCTGATGGCTGAAAGGTAATAACCATTCCTGAACCTGACTGTCTGGGGCCTAAGGCTTCTGTACCTCCTTCCCAGTGGCAGCAGTGAGAAGAGAGCATGGCCTGGATGGTGGGGCCCTTGGTATTCGATGCTCAGTGGTGGGGAGGGTTTTGCCTGTGATGGACTTGGCTGCATCCACCTCATTTTGTCCTCTGTGATCTTTGATATTCTTTAGAACTGCCTATAAGGAGTGCAGACTATTGTAATGTCTTCACAAGTCCACTGGAGTGCACTGCCTCTACCAGACCTCCCCACTGCTCACTGCTGCTACCATCCCTTGCCATCTCTTGCTTGGAAGGTGGCAGGTTTAAATACCAAGCAAGTAACTTAAACATACAACTCCAGTGCCCTTGCAGAGAGAGTGGTGCACTGCTGGAAGTGCCAAGTTTCCAATGACATCTTCAACCACAGCCCGTTTGGCTTTTTGAAATAGCCCAAGGCATTTTTTTAAAATTTCAAAATATGCTTTATTCAAAAATAAATATATACACTAAACCATTCAATAACTTCCCATCCTTTACATACATTTCCATCATAGTCTGTACATGTCCATACTTATGGCCACCCACGTGGTACTCCAGTTGTTCACCTTACCACATCATTGTTGAGGGGTATACTCCTCGCCACCTGACCCCTCCCACTCCCACGGGTGGAGAAACCTATACTGTGGTCCTTCCCCACCGCGCCCTTGCGGTGGCTGCATCGAGTTTCAGTGCGTCCCTCAGCACGTACTCCTGCAGCCGAGAATGTGCCAGTCGGCAGCATTCTCCCACAGACATCTCCATGTGCTGGTAGATCATCAAGTTTCAGGCCGACCAAAGAGCGTCTTTCACCGAGTTGATGATCTGCCAGCAGCTCCGGATGTTGGTCTCCGTGTGCGTCCCCGGGAACAGCCCATAGATCAGAGAGTCCTCTGTTACGCAGTTGCTGGGGATGAAACGTGACACTAGCCCGTCCATCCTCCTCCACACCCTCTCTGCGAACCGACAGTGTGCAAAGAGGTGGGTCAGAGACTCCTCACTGGAGTCCTCCCGTGGGCAGTGGGGTGCGGAGACGACGTTCCGGGCGTACAGAAGGGATCTGACTGGGAGGGCCCCTCTCACCACCAGTCAGGCGAGGTCCTGGTGCCTGTTGGTGAGGTCTGGCGATGACGCATTTTGCCAGATGAACTGGACGGTCTGCTCGGGGAACCACCCCACTGTGTCCATCACGTCCTTCTCCTGCAGTGCCTGCAGGACATTACTTGCCAACCACTGCCTGATGGCCCTGTGGTCAAAGGCGTTCTCCTGGAAGAACTTTTCTATGTAGGACAGATATGCCGGCAGCGACCAGCTGACTGGGGTGGTGTGCGGGAGTGGAGCTAGACCCATCCTTCGTAGCCAGGGTGGCAGGTAGAACCTGGGCACATAGTGGTACTTGGTGCCCACATACCTGGGCTCTACACACAACCTGATGCAGCCACATACGAAGCTGGCCATCAGGGTGAGTGCGACATTGGGGACATTCTTACCCCCGTTGTCCAGGGACTTGTGCATGACGGTCCATCTCACCCGCTCCATCTTGGATCCCCAGACGAATCTGAGGACAGCTCGGGTGATTTCCGAGCTGTAGAAGCAGGGGACGGGCCACACCTGTGCCAAGTACAGCAGCCCTGAGAGCACCTCACATCTGATGACCAGGTTCTTGCCCCTTATCGATAGGCATTGTGCTGAAGAACAACAAAGTTCTTCCAAGTTTCCTGACCCACATTCATCTCTTAGCAAACCTAAAGCTAGGTTATCCGGTCATTAAGATATGATAGGCAATCTGGGAAATTACAGAAATATTCATTTAGAACCTAATACAAGGAAATTAAAGGGAACCATAATTAGACGGTGACTAAGCATTAAAAGAAATTTGAACTGTTTAATAATCGCTAATGTGGAAATGTAAATATGCATTCATGCCTTGCACAAACACTTTATTTTCTGTAATGATGAAAACAAATCTTGAAGGAAAAAGGATGACAGAAGTAATTCAATAATTAGGTGCCTCAATATCCATTGTGGCCAAAAGGGACTGGTCTGAGTATTTTATAAATGGTAGGCAAATAGAAACAAAGTTCAAAGTTTTTTTAAGGGTCCATGTACATAAATCACTATGGTGCATTAAGTATTTAAGATAATTGGTAGCATTTAATTTTAGGAGACTAGAGTGTACTGGGAATACATTTTATCCTTAATGTACAAAACCTGCTGGACCATATCCAGAGAAATGAGTGTTGTTTGTGGTCATGTAACATGGAAAGGATAAATTAGACCTGGAAAGAATGCAACACATTCTAGTTAACATACTAACATTGATTCATTGCTTCATCGTGATTCATCATCATTACCGGGGCAATGGCCGCCAACAGCAGCTCCAGCAGCTCGCCAGAGTCTACTGTCCTGAGCTGAAGGTTGATCAGCCCTGTCCCTTCCTTGTTCACCGCACAACTTTGTACGCCTTCTAGGCGAAGATCCATGGAATGAGGTCTTTCGAGCTTCCGTTATTGCTTCCGTACCTTTGGGTTTTTACAGGATGGGGTTGCTAACCCCATGCCCAGCCCTCCTCCCGTCGCAGGCGGGCTTGGGTCCGTCCATGGCAGAGTTCATCGTTAGTCAGAAGGGACCTTAATGTTTGTTCTGACAGTAACTGGCTGCAAAATTCAAGTCTCAAGACGTTTCGAATCCAACCACAGCTTCCACATTCAGGAAGAGCTTTCAAGATCTTTCACATAACTTAAACTTAAGTTTTTGTTCTTTCTTTCCGCACATCGTGGTGCATCAGGCAGCAACCTTTGCCTTTTCTTTAGCATGTCTGTTTTTTTTTAAACAAGGCTGAGTTGCTAGCTCTACACTCAATGTGAAAGAAGCCGGCCGGATTCGAACCTGGGACCACTCCCCTCAAAGTCCAGTGCAGAAGTCACTACACCACCAGCCAGCTGATTTACACTTCAGCAATACGTTAATATGTCAATGAAATGCTACTACAGATCAGGGTGTTCCTAAGTTCGGAATTCAATGCCAGCAGAGTCTGTAAGGAGTTTCTACATTCCCCCCCCCCCCCCCCAGCTGTCTGGGTTTCCTCTGAGCCCTCTGGTTTCCTCCCACAGTCCAAAGATGTACCAGTTGGTAGTTAATTGGTCATTGTAAATTGTCCCGTGACTTGGCAAGTGTTAAATAGGTTGCTGGGCGGTGTGGCTCATCAGGCCAGAGGGGCCTGTTCTGTGCATATCTCTGAATAAATAAAGTCATAAATTCACACTAAAGCACAGAAACAGGCCCTTCCGCCCATCTAGTCATTATTCTGTCTACTTGCATCAACCTGCAATTTTTGAAACACAATTCCTTATCGTTTTTTCCTAGGATTTTGAAAGGAAGGAAGGAACGTCGACTCAGACCATGAGAGGCCTGCATTGGGCATGTTCATGCCTTACAAGGCGCAGATTGGAAGTCTGTGTGGGGCGCCACTCCTCGCACAGACTAGAGCAATGTGTGGTTAAGTGCCTTGCTCAAGGGCACTAACACGTTGCCACAGTTGAGGCTCGAACTAGCGACCTTGAGATAACTAGACGGATGTCTTAACCACTTGGCCACGTGCCCAACGCGTGAAAGGAACTGAGAGAAAATGCAGAGAAACATTCCAACTAGAGCCAGAAGGGGCCATGCGAAGGCCTTGGCATACAGGATTAGGGAAGACCCCAAGGCATTCTACAAGTATGTGAAGAGCAAGAGGATAAGACGTGACAGAATAGGACCAGTCAAATGTGACAGTGGAAAAGTGTGTATGGAACAGGAAGAGATAGCAGAGATAATTAATGCATACTTGGCTTCAGTATTCACTACGGAAAAGGATCTTGGCGGTTGTAGGGATGACTTACAGCAGATTGGAAAGCTTGAGCATATAGACATTAAGGAAGAGGATGTGCTGGAGCTTTTGGAAAGCATCAAGTTGGATAAGTCACTGGGATCGGACGGGATGCACCCCAGGCTACTGTGGGAGGGAAGGGAGGAGATTGCTGAGCCTCTGGCGATGATCTTTGCATCATCAATGGGAATGGGAGAGGTTCTGAAGGATTGGAGGGTTGCAGATGTTGTTCCCTTCTTCAAGAAAGGGAGTAGAGATAGCCCAGGAAATTATAGACCAGTAAGTCTTACTTCAGTGGTTGGTAAGTTGATGGAGAATTTATGAACAATTGGAGAGGCATAATATGATTAGGAATAGTCAGTATGGCTTTGTCAAAGGCAGATCGTACCTTACGAGCCGGATTGAATTTTCTGAGGGGGTGTGACTAAACACATTAATGAAGGTAGAGCACTAGATGTGGTGTTTATGGATTTCAGCAAGGCATTTAATAAGGCAAAGACAAGGCTTATTGAGAAAGTAAGGAGGCATGGGATCCCAGGGGATCTTGCTTTGTGGATCCACAATTGGCTTGCCCACAGAAGGCAAAGAATGTTTGTAGATGGGTCATATTCTGCATGAGTGGTGTGCCTCAGGGATCTGTTATGGGACCCCTTCTCTTCATGATTTTTATAGATGACCTACATGAGGAAGTGGAGGGATGGGTTAGTAAATTTGCTGATGACATAAAGCTTGGGGGTGTTGTGGATAGTGTGGAGGGCTCTCAGAGGTTACAGCGGGACATAAATAGGATGCAAAACTGGGCTGAGAAGTTTCAGATGGAGATCAACCCAGATAAGTTTGAGGTGGTTCATTTTGGTAGGTTAAATATGATGGCAAAATATAGCATTAATGGTAAGACTCTTGGCAGTGTGGAGGATCAGATGGATCTTGGGATCCGAGTCCATAGGACACTCAAAGCTGCTAAGCAGGTTGACTCTGTGGTTAAGGCGGCATACGATGCATTGGCCCTCACGAACCATAGAATTGAGTTTAAGAGCTAAGAGGTAATGTTGGAGCTATATAGGACCCTGGTCAGGCCCCACTTGTAGTGTGCTCAGGTCTGGTCACCTCACTACAGGAAGGATGTGGAAACTATAGAAAGGGTGCAGAGAAGATTTACAAGGATGTTGCCTGGATTGGGGAGCATGCCTTATGAGAATAGGTTGAGTGAATTCTGCCTTTTCTCCTTGGAGTGATGAGAGGTGACCTAATAGAGGTATATAAGATGATGGGAGGCATTGATCGTGTGGATAGTCAGAGGCTTTTTCCCCAGGGCTGAAATGGCTAACACGAGAGGGCACAGTTTTAAGGTGCTTGGAAGTAGGTACAGAGGAGATGTCAATAGACAATAGGTGCAGGAGTAGACCATTCGGCCCATCAAGCCAGCACCACCATTCACCGTGATCATGGCTGATCATCCACAATCAGTACCCTGCTCCTGCCTTCTCCCCATATCTCTTGACTCCGCCATCTTTAAGAGCTCTATCTAACTTTCTTGAAAGAATCCAGAGAATTGGCCTCCACTGCCTTCTGAGGCAGAGCATTCCACAGATCCACAACCCTCTGTGTGAAAAAGTTTTTCCTCAACTCCGTTCTAAATGGTCTATCTCTTATCTTTAAACTGTGGCCTCTGGTTCTGGACTCCCCCAACATCGGGAACATGTTTCCTGCCTCTAGCGTGTCCAATCCCTTAATAATCTTATATGTTTCAATCAGATCCCCTCTCATCCTTCTAAATTCCAGTGTATACAAGCCCAGTCGCTCCAATCTTTCAACATGTGAAATTCCCGCCATCGCTGGAATTAACCCAGTGAACCTATGCTGCACTCCCTCCATAGCAAGAATGTCCTTCCTCAAATTTGGAGACCAAAACTGAACACAATACTCCAGCTGGGGTCTCACCAGGGCCCTGTACAACTGCAGAAGGACCTCTTTGCTCCTATACTCAACTCCCCTTGTTATGAAGGCCAACATGCCATTAGCTTACTTCACTGCCTGCTGTATCTGTATGCTTACTTTCAGTGACTGATGAACAAGGACACCCAGATCTTGTACTTCTCCTATTCCTAACTTGACACCATTCAGATAGTAATCTGCCTTCCTGTTCTTGCCACCAAAGTGGATAACCTCACATTTATCCATATTACACTGCATCTGCCCACTCACCCAACCTGTCCAAGTCACCCTGCATTCTCATAACATCCTCCTCACATTTCACACTGTCACCCAGCTTTGTCATCTGCAAATTTGCTAATGTTACTTTTGATCCCTTCATCTGAATCATTAATATATATTGTAAATAGCTGTGGTCCCACCACCGAGCCCTGCGGAACCCCACTGGTTACTGCCTGCCATTCTGAAAAAGACCCGTTAATCACTACTTTGTTTCATAGAAACATAACCATAGAAACATAGAAAATAGGTGCAGGAGTAGGCCATTCAGCCCTTCGAGCCTGCACCGCCATTCAGTATGATCATGGCTGATCATCCAACTCAGAACCCTGTACCTGCCTTCTCTCCATACCTCCTGACCCCTGTAGCCACCAGGGCCATATCTAACGCCCTCTTAAATATAGCCAATGAACTGGCCTCAACTGTTTCCTGTGGCAGAGAATTCCACAGATTCACCACTCTGTGTGTGAAGAAGTTTTTCCTAATCTCAGTCCTAAAAGGCTTCCCCTCTATCTTCAAACTGTGACCCCTTGTTCTGGACTTCCCCAACATAGGGAACAATCTTCCTACATCTAGCCTGTCCAATCCCTTTAGGATTTTATACGTTTCGCTAAGATCCCCCCTCAATCTTCTAAATTCCTGAGAGTATAAGCCCAGTCGATCCAGTCTTTCATCATATGAAAGTCCTGCCATCCCAGGAATCAATCTGGTGAACTTTCTTTGTACTCCCTCTATGGCATGGATGTCTTTCCTCAGATTAGGGGACCAAAACTGCACACAATACTCCAGGTGTGTTCTCACCAAGGCCTTGTACAACTGCAGTAGTACCTCCCTGCTCCTGTACTCGAATCCTCTTGCCATGAATGCCAGCATACCATTCGCCTTTTTCACAGCCTGCTGTACCTGCATGCCCACTTTCAATGACTGGTGTACAATGACACCCAGGTCTCATTGCACCTCCCTTTTCCTAATCGGCCACCATTCAGATAATAATCTGTTTTCCTGTTCTTGCCACCAAAGTGGATAACCTCACATTTATTGACATTAAATTGCATCTGCCATGAACTTGTCCACTCACCTAACCTATCCAAGTCACCCTGCATCCTCTTAGCATCCTCCTCACAGCTAACACTGCCGCCCAGTTTCGTGTCATCCGCAAACTTTGAGATGCTGCATTTAATTCCCTCGTCTAAGTTATTAATATATATTGTAAACAACTGGGGTCCCAGCACTGAGCCTTGTGGTACCCACTAGTCACCGCCTGCCATTCTGAAAAGGTCCCGTTTATTCCCACTCTTTGCTTCCTGTCTGCCAACCAATTCTCTATCCACATCAATACCATACCCCCAATACCGTGTGCTTTAAGTTTGCACACTAATCTCCTGTGTGGGACCTTGTCAAAAGTCTTTTGAAAATTCAAATATACCACATCCACTGGTTCTTCCCTATCCACTCTACTAGTTACATCCTCAAAAAATTCTATGAGATTCGTCAGACATGATTTTCCTTTCACAAATCCATGCTGACTTTGTCCGATGATTTCACCACCTTCCAAATGTGCTGTTACCACATCTTTGATAACTGACTCTAGCATTTTCCCCACTACCGATGTTAGGCTAACCAGTCTATAATTCCCTGGTTTCTCTCTCCCTCCTTTTTTAAAAAGCGGGGTTACATTAGCCACCCTCCAATCCTCAGGAACTAGTCCAGAATCTAAAGAGTTTTGAAAAATTATCACTAATGTATCCACTATTTCTTGGGCTACTTCCTTAAGCACACTGGGATGCAGACCATCCGGCCCTGGGGATTTATCTGCCTTTAATCCCTTCAATTTACCTAACACCACTTCCCTACTAACATGCATTTCCCTCAGTTCCTCCATCTCACTAGACCCTCGGTCCCCTACTATTTCCAGAAGATTAATTATGTCCTCCTTAGTGAAGACAGAACCAAAGTAGTTATTCAATTGGTCTGCCATGTCCTTGTTCCCCATGATCAATTCACCTGTTTCTGACTGCAAGGGACCTACATTTGTCTTAACCAATCTTTTTCTTTTCACATATCTATAAAAGCTTTTACAGTCAGTTTTTATGTTCCCTGCCAGTTTTCTCTCATAATCTTTTTTCCCTTTCCTAAGTATGCTCTTTGTCCTCTTCTGCTGGACTCTGAATTTCTCCCAGTCCTCAGGTGAGCTGCTTTTTCTAGCTAATTTTTATGTTTCTTCTTTGGAATTGATACTATCCCTAATTTCCCTTGTCTACCACGGGTGCACTACCTTCCCTGGTTTATTCTTTTGCCAAACTGGGATAAACAATTGTTGTAGTTCATCCATGCGATCTGTAAATGCTTGCCATTGCATATCCACCATCAATCCTTTAAGTATCATTTGCCAGTCTATCTTAGCTAATTCATGTATCAAACCTTCAAAGTTACCCTTCTTTAAGTTCAGAACCTTTGTTTCTCAATTAACTATGTCACTCTCCATCTTAGTGAAGAATTCCATCATATTATAGTCACTCTTACCCAAGAGGCCTCTCACGACAAGATTGCTAATTAACCCTTCCTCATTACTCAATACCCAGTCTAGAATGGCCTGCTCTCTAGTTGGTTCCTCGACATGTTGGTTCAGAAAACCATCCAGCATACATTCCGAGAAATCCTCTTCCTCAGCACCCAATTTGGTTCACCCAATCTATATGTAGATTGAAGTCACCCATTATAACTGCTGTTCCTTTATTGCACGCATTTCTAATTTCCGGTTTAATGCCATCCCCAACCTCACTACTACTGTGTGCCAACCAATTTTCTATCCATGTCCTTACCCCCAATACCATGTCCTCTAATTTTGCCCACTAACCTTCTATGTGGGACCTTATCAAAGGCTTTCTGAAAGTCCAGGTACACTACATCCACTGGCTTTCCCATGTCCATTTTCATAGTTACATCCTCAAAAAATTCCAGAAGATTAGTCAGCCATGATTTCCCCTTCGTAAATCCTTGCTGACTCAGACCTACCCTGCTACTGCTATCCAAATATGCTGCTATTTCATCATTTATAATTGACTTTAGCATCTTCCTCACCACTATAATTGCCTGTTTTCTCTCTCCCTCCTTTCTTAAAAAGTGGGATAACATTAACTACCCTCCAAAACGCAGGAACTGATCCTGAATCTATAGAACATTGGAAAATGATTATCAATGCATCCACGATTTCTAGAGCCACCTTCTTAAGTACCCTGGGATGCAGACCATCAGGCCCTGGGGATTTATCAGCCTTTAGTCCCATCAGTTTACCCAACATCATTTTCTGCCTAAAGCAAATTTCCTTCAGTTTCTCTGTTACCCTAGGTCCTCTGGTTACTATTACATATGGGAGATTGGATCTGCCTTCACTAGTGAAGACACAAACAAAGTACCTGTTCAGCTCGTCTGCCATTTTAAAGATTCAAAGATTCAAAAAAACTTTATCGCCGTTCTAACCGTACATCAGCTCTGCAGGGCAGAATGAGACAGCATTTCTCAGGAGCAGTACAATCATAACATAACAAACGCAACACTAAATAATAAACATAACAATAAATAGTAAAACACAACAGCCACATGTCAGTTAAAATCAAGTTATAAGTGTCCAGTGCAAGTTAAAAGTGTCCAAAGCAGAGTCAGGTAGAGCAGCTATTTAGCAGTCTGACTGCCTGAGGGAGGAAGCTGTTTAGTAGCCTTGTGGTTTTAGTTTTGATGCTCCAGTAACATTTGCCTGATGGCAGAAGAACAAACAGTTCATGGAGAGGGTGTGAGGGGTCTTTAATGATGTACCGTGTCTTCTGGAGGCTTCGACTCTGAAAGAGGTCTTGGACAGAAGGTAGGGAGACCCCAATAACCTTCTCTGCTCACCCAACCACCCGCTGCAAGGCTTTTTTGTCGACAGCACTGCAGCTGGAGTACCAGGTTGTGATGCAAAAGATCAGCACACTCTCAACCACGCCTCTGTAGAATGTAGTTAAGATGTTAGTGGGGAGTGATGCTTGTTTAAGCTTCCTCAGAAAGTGCAATCTCTGCTGGGCCTGTTTCACAATACCAGTGGTGTTCCTGGACCAGGTGAGATTGTCCGAGATCTGCACCCCAAGAAACTTGATGTTTTCCACTCTCTCCACTGTGGAGCCGCTGATGCTGAGGGGTGTGGGCTCAGGCTGAGACCGTCTGAAATTGACGATCATCTCCTTGGTTTTGGTGACGTTAAGCATCAAGTTGTTATCCCTGCACCAGCTCTCTAGGTGTTTGACCTCCTCCCTGTACATTGTTTCATCATTTTTGCTGATGAGCCCCACCACTGTGGTATCATCAGCTAATTTAATGACCCTTGTTCCCCATCATAATTTCACCTGTTTCTGTCTTCAAGGGCCAAACTTTGGTCTTAATTAATTTTTTCCTCTTTTACTATCCTCCTCTATATTCTTGGCTAGCTTACCTTCATACCTCATCTTTTCCCCCATATTGCCTTTTTAGTTATCTTCTGTTCCTCCTTAAAAGTCTTCCAATCCTCTGGCTTCCTGCTCATCCTTGCTATGTTATACTTCCTCTCTTTTATTTTTATACTGTCCTTGACTTCCCTTGTCATCCACGGTCACCCCTTACTCCCCTTAGAATCTTTCTTCCTCTTTGGAATGAACTGATCCTGCACCTTCTGTATTATTCCCAGAAATACCTGCCATTGTTGTTCCACTGTCATCCCTGCTAGGGTATCTTTCCACTCAACTTTGGCCAGCTCCTCCCTCACGGGTCCATGTCAGGGGTAAGTGCATGGAATGGGCTACCGGTGATGGTGGTGGAGGCGGATACAATAGAGTCTTTTAAGAGACTCCTGGATAGGTAAATGGAGCTTAGAAAAATAGAGGGTTATGGGTAATCTTAGGTAATTTCTAAGTACATGTTCAGCACGACATTGTGGGCCGAAGCGGCTATATTGTGCTGTAGGTTTTCTATGTTTCTATGGTGTGGGTATCAAGTAATTTCAGGCAAAGCTGGGGCATTTAAGAGAGAAGATAATGTGAAGAAATTATTCTTAAGGGTTATAGTATGGGACTCACTTCCACTATAAGTGTGGCGTGTATGGTGCCAAAGTGGGGAGAAAAATTTAAGCACGAGTTCATTAAACAAAGCTGAGGGAAGCAATGACCTTTTACCATTTCCACGTTCACTACTGATTATGGGACCAAGTTTGCCATCTTATTTTCCACACTATTGCAGAAATGTCTTAATTGACTGTGAAGTGTTTTGAGGTAGGTTCAGACCTTGAATTTTAAATGAGTCTTTCTTTTTTTTCCCCATATATAGAACCTAAAATTTTTAAATATTATATCTGATGATGGGCTGGTGCTACACTATAGTACATTAAAGACACAAGAGGCAGAATTCAAGCCTGATTAAAGTTGAGGTCTGAGGTGGAAAACGAACTAACATTCAGCCACCATGCCAGTCAAGATCCCCCACCTGAGCCCGTCCTGTCTGCCTGCATTGGACCCATCTCCCGCTTCTTGCCACTTCCAAAGATGGTGGTGGCGACGTACGGTGGCTTTCTGCAGGTGGCTTACACACTACCGGCTATTCTCCTCAATCTATCTCTTCTGGACTATCATCATTGCAGTACACACCCTGTAATTTCCCCCTGGGAGGTGTGCTTCTAAACGACCTGGTGTTTTTGTGATTTCCTGAAGGATTCGGCACTCTGAACTCTCATGAATGCAAGTACAGCTGCCGTTAGTGGGGCGGACTTACAACATCAGGCCCGAGTGAAAAATAAACTGATGTTTAGTAAGCACCAAGTCAGATGAAAAACATTAAGGGATCAAGGCCTAGGGTGTTCAGCCTGCTTCCCCGTGTCAGGAAGACCCCCCCACCTGCGCCTGACCCGTTTGCCTGTGTTTGACCTGTCTCTCTCTCTTCTTGCTGCCTCCATTAGGCAAGTGGTGCAGGAGTCCTGGGTTGCAAGCCACGAGGTTTGGGAGCAGTTGTTGCCCTGCAGCCTTTGGGCTCCTGGACCAGCTTCACTTGCCTCAGTGCCGGATTAGTTCCGTGGCTGAGGACTCACTTCTGGGAACTCTGCAGTTCACGTTCTGTGTAATTATTTCTTTATTTTATTGTTTGCACAATTTGTTCTTCTTTCACACATTAGATGCTTGTCAGTCTTTGTTGTGTGGGGCTCGTCATGAATTATATTATGCTCCTTTGTTTTGTGGCTGCCTGCAAAGACGACAAATCTCAGGGTTGTATATGGTACCCATACAACCATAGGACAACCATTCTATATGGTACTACCATAGGACAGGAGGTCTCGGGTCCCAGGCCACCAGGTTCAGGAACATTTGCTGCCGTACAACCACTGAGCTCCTGAACCAACCTGGATGGTGTCACTCGCCTCAGCGCTAAACTGACTCCACAGCCTGTAGACTCACTCTCAGGGGTGCTACAGCTCATGTTCTCAGTATTACCCATTTATTTTTTTAATTATTTGCATGTCGTGTCCTCTTTTACACATTGAGTGCTTGTCAGTCTGTTACATATGGTTTTTCGTGGATTCTACTGTATTTCTTTATTTTCTTGTGGGTGACTACAGGGCCATGAATCTCAAGGTTTTATGTGGGTTGATAATAAATTTATTTTGAACTTTAAAGACAAGCTGGAATCTGGAGCAAACAATATACTGCTAAAGGAACTCAGTGCGTCAGGCAGCATCTGCAGAGGGAAATGGACTATTGACATGAAAGAATAGGAAAATTCTGCAGAATAATAAACACAAGAAATTTTGCAGATACTGGAAATCCAAAGCAACACACACAAAATGCCAGAGGAACTCAGCAAGTCAGACAGCATCTATGGAAATGAATGAATGGTCAATGTTTCTGGAATAGACCCTTCATCAGGACTTCAGAGTAGAAGGGAGAGGGCTGGGACAAGAACTGGCAAGTGACAGGTGGCTACAGGTGAAAACTAGTGGTAGATAGAGAAGGGAAGAAAGGAAATGCCGATAGAAGCTGGGCAGGGAAAGGTGGAAGCAACACAGGCCACAAATGGTGGAATCCGTCCATTTCCCTAGACAGATGCTGCCTGAACCCACATCTCTCCAGTAGCTTGTTTTTAAGCACACTAAACTATCATCCACAGATCTTTGAATGGTGGAACTAAAATACAACCACATAGTTAAATAAAAGTAACAGTTAAAACTAAGGTCTTATTTTATTAAGTGAGATGCAGAAACAAAGCAAATAGAACCTTTAGTACTTCTATCATCACAAAGAAGCAGAACTTGGGGAGGAATGAGATAATTCTATTTTGCCCCTGGTCTTCCTACCTGTTACAATCTACACATACCAAGTTAATCTCATTATAAATACACCATACAAATTAAATCCATTTGTTCAGTCACCCACTGCATTCCCCAGTAACCTGTTAAAATTTAAGTTGCTTTGTTTAGTGGTTTTGACTGAGCATATGCAAGGAATCCATCCAGATAGAGTGTACTGGGGTGACTTAAAAATCAGAAGTCTTAGAATGATGATTACACCCAAACCATAAATACATGTGAGCTGTGTGATCTAATTCTTAGGTCACACATTAAGGAAGAGCGTTATGCTGACCAACCTACAAACATTTCAGTAACTTCCTGACCAAGCCAGAATGAGAGACCCCTGTCCCAGGTCAGTACACTGGATGATTATCAATAGGCACATTAGAGGGCACATTTCCTCTACTGATACTTTGTGTTCACAAACCTATCACCTTTCCCTGCATACCTGCAGAGGCCAATTCTTTAGGAGCAAGTCTTTTGCTCTTTCATCTTGACGTAAACATTCCAGCAGGCTGTTTGTTCTTACTTGTAGTGCCAAGCCTGCTAGCTCAATTACAAGAAGTTAATATGACTTGTTTCTATGATAGCAACATTTGCTCTCTTACTACATACTTCATGCCACGTGTGTCACTGGCCAAGAGCCATGAACGGGCCCTGTAATCTAGCCCATCTTTGTAGGCTATATTTCTGTTTTGACTAAACTGAACATCAGATTATATCTCTGAGATTCAGCATTATTTGATTTTTCTCCCCCATAATTTATCCCTGTGGGGATGCAGCATGATAGCGTAGAGCACCAGTAACCCGGGTTAAATCCCCATCAAGGGGTTTGTACGCTCTCCTTGTGACCACATGGGTTTCCTTTGGGTGCTCTGGCTTCCTCCCACATTCCAAAGACGTACTGGTTAGTAGGTTAATTGGTTACATGGGTGTAACTGGGTGGCACAGGCTTGTTGGGCCGGAACTGAGTTGTATCACTAAATAAAATAATTTGCAACATTGATTGTTGAAATTGTTATAGTTGTTTTCTCTACAATCAGTTATTTTACATAAGACCATAAGACATACTGTAGGAACAGAATTAGGCCATTTGGCCCATCGAACCCATTCCACCATACCATCATGGCTGATTTATTATCCCTCATTCTCCTGTCTTCTCTCCATAACCTTTGATGCCCTGACTAACCAAGAACCTAACAAACTCCACTTTAAACGTACCTATTGACAATGAATTCCACTGATTCACCACTCTCTGGCTAAAGAAATTCTTCCTCAGCTCTGTTCTTAGACTCCCCCACTACAGGAAACATCCTCTCCACACCCACTCTATCTAGGCCTTTCAATATTTGATAAGTTTCAATGAGATTCCCCTTCATTCATCTAAACGCCATCAAGGATACAGGCCCAATTTTACAGATTGTTTACTTCTTACATTCTGAAAATTAGAGTTAGATCAAGCAGAATAAAACCAGAAAGCACTTTTTGCAGAGGGCCTGTAGATGTTGGATCAATCAGAATGTCATATAACCAAGAAGAGTGTGGTAACCTGTTTCAGTGACCATCACTTGTATGCAGAATGATGAAGACTGGTGATGAAGTATATTATCTCCTGTCTGAGGAGCTTCCAGGATGATGCTCCCATCACTACTACCACTGGGCAGGAGGTACAGAAACCCTTGGATCCATATCCAGGATCAGTTATTATCTTCAACCATCAAACTCCTAAAGAAGCATGGATAACTTCACTCATCACCATTCTGAACTGATTCTACAAGCTAGATTTCCTTTCAAGGGCTCTTTACAGCTCATGCTCTCAGAATTACTTTTAGTTGCACAGTTTGGCTCCTTTTACATATTGATTGCTTGTCAGTCTTCGTTCATATATAGTTGTTATTCTATTGTAGATCTTTGTTTCCTGTAAAGGCCTGTGAGAAAATTAATCTCAAAGTAGTAAACAGTAACATCTGTGTACTTAGATAATAACTTTCTCTTTGGCTTTGATTTGCAGATCAAAATACTCCAAAGATACTCAGTGGGTCAGGCAGCATCTGTGGAGGGAAGTGAACAACTGACATTTGGACCCATCTCAATGGGCCAGTCCGGAAGAAGGGCCTTGACCCGAAATGTCAACTGCTCATTTCCCTCCACTAAGTACCTCCAGCAGTTAGTTCATTGATTCAGATTCCTGTATCTTCAGTCTTGTGTCTCCAGGGTTACACATCAGCCATAACCCAATAGTGCAATAAGCTTAAGGGGCTGAATGACCTATTCTTGTTCCAATACTCTAATATATGAATAGCTATCTAACCACATAATATTAATTGTGACATCACAGTAATATCAGAAACAAATGGCAAAGTAAAGCTGGAAGGAACAGTGTCACCAAGGGTCTATTTTTTTTTTACAAAACCGTACAAGAAACAAGAAACTCTGAACCAGCGTTTTGTGAGTAAAACCCAGCCAGTGTCCCCATCTACACGTGCTCACCTGTCTGGAAAGCTCCTTTTTATAATCTTGGAGGAAATTCTCTTCATCATCCTCCAGCACTTCTACTGAGCTGGGCTGCACATACTCCACAAGAAACACCTTAGTCACAACACCACTCTCTCGGCCATCTCTAAAAAGTTTGCAGATGACACAGACATTTAGAATGACAATAGAAAAATGGTAGAATACTACACTAAGGCAGGAGGAAGCCGTGAAATGGCCAAGTAAGATGATGTTGAAATATAACACAGCACAGTGTGCAATGTCTTGTAGAAAGAAAGTGGATAGGTAAATAAAATTAAATTGAAAAACAGTGCAAGGATTATGGAGAAAGTAGAGAATATGGATTTGCTCTCCTGAAGGCAAATGTGGTTAATGCAAGCATTCAGACATCCTGGCGTAGATAGGGGGAAATGATTTCTTGATAACCAGAGAACAAAGTTTTAAGATAATAATCTAAAGAATCAAGAGAGTTTCTTTCTCCACTCAGCAAATTCTTATCATCTGGAACACACAGTTTAAATGGGCGTTGGAAGCTGATTCAATACTGGCAAAGAGGGATTAAGAGATTATGGAGGAAATCGAAGGAGTGGATTTATTCTGTAGATCTGACATTTTCTGTTCCAAACTACTTTAGGGTTTTCTGATGCAATTAAACTACTTTTCTTTTTTTTTTGGTGTGTGCCTGCATGCGTGCGTGTGCATCTGCGTGTCCGTGCGTGCGTCCGTGATGATGTCTTTTTCATGGCTTTTACAAGGCACGGAGCGAGAGAGAGAGACTGTGTTGCGCGCCACTCCTCACACAGACATTTTCGCAGTATTTTCCCTTTATTTTACGAGGTCGAGTTGCCATCTTGGGAGCGGCGCCAATGTCGCTGTGCCACCAGCCGGCACAATTAAACTACTTTCCAATGAAAAAATATTCTTTTCAGGACTGACACATAGGAAATTTACCTAGAGACAGCCAAAGCTTTAACAGTCTGTTTGCCTGCGGGCAAGGTGAATGGTTTCCTGTACTTGAAGGTGGAGCTGTCCCCGTGGCTTGGTTTCTTCTGGGGTTGAGGTCTGCTGCCATTCACAGTGTAGTATACATCCACATCATGAGTGTCTGTTACGTACAAACAGTAAAAAAAAACATAAAGTATGTTCCTGTAAATAAAAAACTAGATTTCTGGTCATATTCAGTTAGAAAGCTCGATTGTCTTCCTCAGAACAAAGCTGATGGTAATGAGTTAGGCAGAAACTTAATAGGGGGTTTCAAGACCCTAAACGTTTTTGAGTAATGAGAAACTTTTATTTTAAATTATGCATTGTTCCTATCCAAGTCTTGATTTGCAAGCTAAAAGATGTAATTGGGAATCACTCGAATTGAGTGTGATGTTCTCCTAAGGGGCTGTCTATTGTGACCATGGCCACCACTTACCTGCACTGAAAACATTCCTAGAAGCTTTACACAAAATGAAAATGTTGCAATATCAAAGATCTTACTTCTTACGAAGGAAGCCATTCAGCCCACAAGTCTATGCCAGCTCCCTGGGAAGCAGGGCCATTAGGATTCAATCATTTATCCATACAACCTGCAGCTCACTGTCTCTCACACAAGCTCAACAACTACCTCAACTCATTTCTCTCTTGGCAGAAAAATTTGGGATAAAATGGCGCAGCTAGAGGAACCCCCTTGGTTGCAGGGAGATGCAAGAGACTGCAGATGCTGGAACCTGGAGCAAAAAGCTGCTGCAGAAGCTCGATGAGTCAGGCAGCATCTGTGGCGGGAAACAGATAATCGACATTTCCGGTTGAGACCGCAGTCTCGAAGGGATGAAGGGTTCCAATCCAGATGAAGAGTCTTGACCTATAACTTTGATTATCGATTTCCCTCCACATATGCTGGCCGACACACTGACTTCCTACAGCAGTTGGTTTTCTTGGATGTGGGAGAAATGTTCACTCTCTAAACAGACGGCACCAGAGGGCTGGAACGAACTTGAGTGTCTGAAGTTATGAGGTAGTCTCATGAACTGCTGCAGCATCAGACAGAAATGGAGCTTGCATTTACAAACACAGTAACACTCTGATAAACTGGGACTTCGGTGGTGCCAGACTGGCAGACTTGCCAGACTAGTACCCAAATCAAATTTGTATTTCACTTTTTTTTTAAGATACACAATGATATAATAAATTTCCTAGTGAACCCACCAGATTTAAAGGGGGTGGGTAATAAATAAGCACTCCAGACCCCAGCTTCTGCCGATAACCTGCATTCCTCACCCCTGGTGTTGTGGATCCCAGCCTGGCTCTGGCAGCCCTCCAGAACACACACCAAACCCCAGTCCTCATTGAGGGGTCAGCAGTGAGCAGCTTCAAATTCCTGAGGGCCAACTTCACAGAGGCTCTCTCCTGGGCCCAGCATATTGATGCAATCCTGAAGGTGGCACACTAGTTCTCTACTTTATTAGGAGTTTGAGGAGATTTGGTATTATTGGAAAATGTAAACGCATACATTGTATTTTCTATGTATTACAGTATTTACTCAACAGTATTTCAGTATTTACTCAAATGCACACACTGTATTTTCTATATTTACTATGTAACCACTGCTAGCTGAATAGAAGGTATTCACTATGTAGCCATGACTTTTGACCTAATCACTATTAATTCATGAAGAGAACTAGAATGAAACCAAGTAGAAAGATAACGGTGGCGAGTAAGGTGATGAAATATGGGGCAGTATGTCAACACAAGACTAATTAAGAAATAACTGTGGTTAGGGATGAGAGGACACCTGGTCTAAAATGTAAACTAGGACATAATTAAGTTGGGGAGTAAAACAATAGTGGAAAGTCGAGAGCGGGTATATTGATGATATGTAATCACAGGCCGACTGGATATGATAATGTAGCTAAGATAGGAAATTGCTATAAAAACTGCTGTATACAAGCCTTGACGGGCAGTCAGCTACTAACTTTCTGATTGTCTCAGCTTTGATTTGCAAATTAAAGTTTAAACCGTCTTGATGAGTTTTTTGCGTCTCCTTGTCGTTTGTGAGAAACGAGAAACCACAACAAAATTGGCGTCACGAACAGGATTGGATAGAGACCCGCGAGGAAGGGAACGGCAGATTGGGACACTTCCCAGTCCCTCGGGGGCCCTTACGGGGCTAACAGAATTAAGGGTCCACCCAAAGTAAAAATGTGAGCGCTTTTTGCGATAATTCAGACTAAGAATTCTGTTGGTTTTGGGGGGTCTTGGGGACTCAGAAGTGTGAAGCAACTGCCGAAGGGTCTCTCCAATTCAAAGAATCTGGCAGAATTGGGGATAAAAGGAGGCTCAGAGGATTAATCAAGAGCACAGCAGTGGGGGTAAGTACGAATAAAGTAATAATAAGTTAAGTAAGAAAATTCCACGTGGTGTTGTTAAGTCCCTGTGGATACCGCTTCGCACGAAACGAAGGTCTGAACAGGCAGGGAAGGAGAACTAAAAATCCTCGTAAATACCGCCTTAAGAAGTGTAAGGGCCTGCATAGGCAAGGTGTAAAAGGTTCTGTGGATACCGCCCTAAGTAGGGGTCTGCACGGGCAGAACGTAATAAGAGATAAAGATGGTTTAATAGATAATTCAGACGCTGGTGAGATAATCCTAAAGCACTGGCTATAGTAAAATGCCAGACACATAAAATAGGAAATAGAAGAAGAGATCAAAGGGTTACAGGAATTAAAAGCGAAAAGGGAAATCAAGCTGCAGATGAAGCAGCCAGGAAAGCGTCTGGGTGTACATCCGCTGTTATTGCACCCCAGGTAAGCCTAGAGCCAGAACCTATGGTAGAGGACCTAACTGAAATACAGAGAAAGGCAACTTTGGCAGAACAAACTCTGTGGAGACGAAGGGGGGGCCAAGCAGAACCCAGAAGGCCTATGGACCATGGAAGATGGCCTACTGGTAGCTCCCACCCCTTTACTGACTATCCTGATCTCAGAAGCACGTGGGATGGATCATTGTGCAAGGGGGGAAGTAATAAGGAAAATAAAAAAGGATGGATTTTGGTCACCTTATTTACAGGCTTAAGTAGACCATGTATTGTCACAGTGCGAGGTATGCGCGCAGAATAATGTTCGGAAAGGAATTACAACCCCAATAGGTCATATACCCGTACCTGAAGGGCCATTTAAACACCTAGTGATTGACTATGTGGACATGATAAAAACAGTAAGAGGGAAAAGATACATGTTGGTGGTAATCGACAGATTCAGCAGATGGGTAGAGGCAGTACCCTCGAAAGATCAAGGGGCAGGAACAGTGGTGAAATTCCTGACAAACGAAGTGATCCCAAGGTTTGGGATACTGACAGAAATTAGCTCAGACAATGGTTCAGCTTTTGTCCAAAAAGTGGTCAAATTAATACTGCAAGCACTGAGAATAAAGCAGAGATTTGGATGTGTGTATCACCCTCAGTCGCAGGGTATGGTGGAAAGAATTAACGGGACCTTAAAAACCAAACTAAACAAAATCTGTGCAGATACTAAACTCCACTGGGTCGATGCACTACCGTTAGCATTAATGAGTTACCGCATGCAGACTAATCGGATGACGTGTCTAACACCACATAAAATGCTAACCGGAAGGCCCATGCCAGTGCCACAGTGGAGAGGACCATATAAAGGGCCTAGTTTGGAACAATTGGAATTGGAATTAAAACAATACATGCGGCAATTAACTATGATACGTAAGTCTACTTATGCACAGGAAAAACAGAAAGAGCCAGAGATCGATCAAGGGGAAGGACCAATCAAGCCAGGCGATCAGGTCTACGTGCGAGCGTTTCGAAGAAAGTGGAACGAACCCAGAAGGGAAGGGCCCTTTATAGTAACCAAAGCATCACCCACCGCAGTTCAAGTGAAGGACGCTCCACCTGGTATCATCTTAGTCACTGCACTAGAGCAATCCCGCAGGTACAGTCAGGTGGGCCACCCGAGGTAAGTGGTGAAGAGGAACAAACAGTAGGGGACAGACAAGAGCAACAAGAAGCTGATACTGAACTGCAGGAACTTGACCAAGTAATAAGGGAAATTTTTGGTCCCGGGGACAGGCCCGAAGACCCTAAGGATGGGGTTATGGATGGTAGTACTCTTTCAGATAAGGGGGACAACTTGTGGGCGACCAGTCCCGCCCCCCGGGATGATACACTCAGATACTCTTGTGCAGATTTGGAGACCATTAATTTGGCAGATGTGGCATGGGACTGTTAGGATCCCACAAAGCCTGAGAGAAAGGAGTAAGAGGAGCACAATGGTTACCTCCGTACCATGGTACCAGAACATGTGGTACCAATGGGCAAATTATACAGCAGGGATGATGGAGACAGAATTGTTATCTACGCTCAAGGGCAAGCCCGGTGCAATACGTAGCCCCCATGCCCTATAACTCCTCCACCTGCACGCAGTGGTGAAAGGAGCGGAGGGGGCAGTGTGTGCGGCAGTGTCCAAGTGTAGTCAAGACCTGCAGTATGGGAATTTGTAGCGGGACAGATTCTTGTTATCAGAAATGTATTGATAACACACCAATGTGCCCTTATTGGTGTATGTTACATAGAAAACATAGAAAATAGGTGGAGTAGGCCATTCGGCCCTTCGAGCCTGCACCGCCATTTATTATGATCATGGCTGATCATCCAACTCAGAATCCCGCCCCAGCCTTCCCTCCATACCCCCTGATCCCCGTAGCCACAAGGGCCATATCTAACTCCCTCTTAAATATAGCCAATGTACTGGCCTCAACTGCTTCCTGTGGCAGAGAATTCCACAGATTCACCACTCTCTGAGTGAAGAAGTTTTTCCTAATCTCGGTCCTAAAAGGCTTACCCTTTATCCTCAAACTGTGACCCCTCGTTCTGGACTTCCCCAACATCGGGAACAATCTTCCTGCATCTAGCCTGTCCAATCCCTTTAGGATTTTATACGTTTCAATCAGGTCCCCCCTCAATCTTCTAAATTCCAACGAGTACAAGCCCAGTTCATCCAGTCTTTCTTCATATGAAAGTCCTGCCATCCCAGGAATCAATCTGGTGAACCTTCTTTGTACTCGCTCTATGGCAAGGATGTCTTTCCTCAGTTTAGGGGACCAAAACTGCACACAATACTCCAGGTGTGGTCTCACCAAGGCCTTGTACAACTGCAGTAGTACCTCCCTGCTCCTGTACTCGAATCCTCTCGCTATAAATGCCAGCATACCATTCGCCTTTTTCACCGCCTGCTGTACCTGCATGCCCACTTTCAATGACTGGTGTATAATGACACCCAGGTCTTGTTGCACCTCCCCTTTTCCTAATCAGCCACCATTCAGATAATAATCTGTTTTACTATTTTTGCCACCAAAGTGGATAACTTCACATTTATCCACATTAAATTGCATCTGCCATGAATTTGCCCACTCACCCAACCTATCCAAGTCACCCTGCATCCTCTTAGCATCCTCCTCACAGCTAACACTGCCGCCCAGCTTCGTGTCATCCACAAACTTGGAGATGCTGCATTTAATTCCCTCGTCTAAGTCATTAATATATATTGTAAACAACTGGGGTCCCAGCACTGAGCCTTGCGGTACCCCACTAGTCACCGCCTGCCATTCTGAAAAGGTCCCGTTTATTCCCACTCTTTGCTTCCTGTCTGCTAACCAATTCTCCACCCACCCCCAATACCGTGTGCTTTAAGTTTGCACAATAATCTCCTGTGTGGGACCTTGTCAAAAGCCTTTTGAAAATCCAAATATACCACATGCACTGGTTCTCCCCTATCAACTCTACTAGTTACATCCTCAAAAAATTCTATGAGATTCGTCAGACATGATTTTCCTTTCACAAATCCATGCTGACTTTGTCCGATCATTTCACCGCTTTCCAAATGTGCTGTTATCACATCCTTGATAACTGACTCCAGCAGTTTCCCCACCACCGACGTTAGGCTAACCGGTCTATAATTCCCCGGTTTCTCTCTCCCTCCTTTTTTAAAAAGTGGAGTTACATTAGCCACCCTCCAATCCTCAGGAACTAGTCCAGAACCTAACGAGTTTTGAAAAATTATCACTAATGCATCCACTATTTCTTGGGCTACTTCCTTAAGCACTCTAGGATGCAGACCATCTGGCCCTGGGGATTTATCTGCCTTCAATCCCTTCAATTTACCTAACACCACTTCCCTACTAACATGTATTTCGCTCAGTTCCTCCATCTCACTGGACCCTCTGTCCCCTACTATTTCTGGAAGATTATTTATGTCCTCCTTAGTGAAGACAGAACCAAAGTAATTATTCAATTGGTCTGCCATGTCCTTGCTCCCCATAATTAATTCACCTGTTTCTGTCTGCAGGGGACCTACATTTGTCTTTACCAGTCTTTTCCTTTTTACATACCTATAAAAGCTTTTACAGTCAGTTTTTATGTTCCCTGCCAGTATTCTCTCATAATCTTTTTTCCCCTTCCTAATTAAGCCCTTTGTCCTCCTCTGCTGGACTCTGAATTTCTCCCAGTCCTCAGGTGAGCCACTTTCTCTGGCTAATTTGTATGCTTCTTCTTTGGAATTGATACTATCCCTAATTTCTCTTGTCAGCCACGGGTGCACTACCTTCCTTGATTTATTCTTTTGCCAAACTGGGATGAACAATTGTTGTAGTTCATCCATGCAACCTTTAGATGCTTGCCATTGCATATCCACCGTCAATCCTTTAAGTGTCATTTGCCAGTCTATCTTAGCTAATTCACGTCTCATACCTTCAAAGTTACCCCTCTTTAAGTTCAGAACCTTTGTTTCTGAATTAACTATGTCACGCTCCATCTTAATGAAGAATTCCACCATATTATGGTCACTCTTACCCAAGGGGCCTGTCACGACAAGATTGCTAATTAACCCTTCCTCATTGTTATACCAGGCTTCCTCGCAGTTTGATCAAAACAAGCTTGCCCCTAACTTTAATTACAGCAGACCGTGGGCTATAAATAAAAGAAGTCAGGCATCCACATTGGGAAAGCTTAAAATGCAGGAACATTTGAGTTATGAATGCTTCACACGGACGGGTGACTTCTCGGTTGGACATTTCAGCGGCAACCGTGTTAAGATTTGGGATGTAACCCCAGGCCGAGGATACCAGACAGGTACCCCTCTGCCTGAGGGTGCACTGAACTCCCAGACCATCCCGTTAGCAGATACCTGGTGGCTATGTGGACAGGAGGGGGGTCTGAGATCCACACTTCCCCTTAATTGGGCGGGTACATGTACACGTGTTATGCTGATTCAAGAAGTTGTAGTATCCCCTGAAATACAGTTTGACACCCCGAGGCAACAGACACTAAAACAGAGGAAGAGAAAATATCAGCCTGACCTGACGATTCGGATCGACAGTATAGGACAGCCAAGGGGTATACCCAATGAGTTTAAGGCAAGAAATGAGATTGCTGCGGGCTGGGAAGTACTTATACCTGTGATAGGGGTTAGCAAAAATGTTGAATGGATAAATTATATATATTATAATCAACAGAGATTCATTAACTACACCGATGATGCACTAGAGGCCTTGGGGCAGCAGCTAGATGCAACCAGTAGGGTGGCGTGGCAGAATAGACAGGTACTGGACTGGCTATTGGTGGAGAAAGGAGGAGTTTGTGTAATGTTTGGGGAACAGTGTTGTGCTTTTATACCGAATATCACTAGTCCAGAGGGATCGTTTACCAGAGCAATGAATAAACTGAAAAATCTAAGGAAGGAAGTTAAACAAAATGCAGGGTTTGGACATCAGTTCTTTGACTGGTTAGATAGTAAACTAGGAGGATGGGGAGCATCGCTGACCAAGATTGCAGTAACCATCGGTATTGTATTGCTAAGCTATGCGGTCATTCTGTGCTGTTTTCTTCCATGCCTCAAGTCGCTTGTAGTGCGTGCTGCAATGAAACGGTTTCCGATGCTCCTGGAAATTGTTGGGTCGAGCCCTACGGAGAAGGAAGCACCGACGATGTATTCGTACAGTCTACGAGACTCGCAAGACGAACAGGAGAGAGATGAAATATGTGGGGATTAGGCTGTGAAGGCTCCTGAGTCTTTTTCCCTGTCTCAGATACGAAGGGATGGGTTTTTGGCTCAACGGCCAGGGAGGTAGGGAGAGAACACTTTGAGTCCTAAGCGCAGGAAACTATAGTTTAACCCAAATTTGGGAGTAAATGCGGGGCTTTATTTGAGCGTTTGTGCATAGACCCTCAATCCTCTCTCTCTCTGTATGAGACCCTGTGGGTCTCAAAGGGAAGATTATATTGGAAAATGTAAACACATACATTGTATTTTCTATGTATTACAGTATTTACTCAACAGTATTTCAGTATTTACTCAAATGCACACATGTATTTTCTATATTTACTATGTAACCACTGCTAGCTGAATAGAAGGTATTCACTATGTAGCCATGACTTTTGACCTAATCACTATTAATTCATGAAGAGAACTAGAATGAAACCAAGTAGAAAGATAACGGTGGCGAGTAAGGTGATGAAATATGGGGCAGTATGTCAACACAAGACTAATTAAGAAATAACTGTGGTTAGGGATGAGAGGACACCTGGTCTAAAATGTAAACTAGGACATAATTAAGTTGGGGAGTAAAACAATAGTGGAAAGTCGAGAGCGGATATATTGATGATATGTAATCACAGGCCGACTGGATATGATAATGTAGCTAAGATAGGAAATTGCTATAAAAAATGCTGTATACAAGCCTCGATGGGCAGTCAGCTACTAGCTTTCTGATTGTCTCAGCTTTGATTTGCAAATTAAAGTTTAAAACATCTTGACGAGTTTTCTGCATCTCCTTGTCGTTTGTGAGAAACAAGAAACCACGACAGTATATCGCCAAAGGTTCATGCAAAGTTCTACGGATATACTGCGGACAGCATTCTGACTGGTTGCATCGCCCTCTGGGTCAGGAGGCTCCAACGCACAAGATCAAGAGGGGCTGCAGAGAATTGCAATACAGCCTGCTCTATCATGGGCACAAGCCCTCCCATTATCGAGGACATCTTCAAAAGGTTGTGTCTAAAGAAGGCAGCAACCATTATTAAGGACCCTTACTGTCCAGGAAGTGCTCTCTTCTCATTACTACCATCAATGAGGAGGTACAGGAACTTGAAGATACACACAAGGAGGAAGAGAAGATGGCGGCGCGATGCAGTGTGTGCGGCCTCTCCGGTGATGGTATCTGTTATCTGTCAAGTAGGTTGCCGTGCACAATTCTGATTTGATGGAGGCAGACGTGAGAGCACGGAGGAACATCTGGTGAAACTTCTGAAATGCCTGTTTCCCTGCTGCTGCTACTGTGTGATCGGAAATCTCCAGAGGGGAAGGCCCCGAATCCTCAGCTTTGTTTGTTGCTCGGCGGCCGAGGCGGGGTCGAAGCACTCGGCAGAGATGGTGCTCGGTGCCGGAGGGCTGGTCGGAGGCTCGAAGTTTTGGGATGGACTCAAGAGTCAGACTGTGGTCGGGTGCTTCCAGGATGCTGCATCAGCAAATTTGCGGCGCTGGAAGCTCATGGCAGGGAGTGTTTCTCCCTTCTACCATCTGCGTGAGATGTTGGGGCTACTGGGACTTTGAGACTTTTTTTTTTTTTACTGTGCCCATGGTCTGCTCTTTATCAAATTATGGTATTGCTTTGCACTGTTGTAACTATATGTTATAATTATGTGGCTTTTGTCAGTTTTAGTCTTGGTCTGTCTTGTGTTTCTGTGATATCATACTGGAGGAACATAATATCATTTTTTAATGCATGCATTTCTAAATGACAATAAACGAGGACTGAGTGTCCTCATAAACTAATCTAATCAGTGTTTAAGGAGCAGCTTCTCCCCCTCTGCCATCAGGTTTCTAAATGTTACTGAACCCACGTACGTTACCTTGTCATTCCTCTTTTGCACTAGTTAGTTTTGTATTGTAACTTATAGTACTGTACTTGTTTTATGTCGGACATTAAGAAATTAAAGTACTGCAGGTCTACCCCGCTGGCTGGCGGAGAAACTGAAGGGTCTGGACTTGGTGTGGATCCTGCTACCGCCTGCGTCGGAGAGGCGTCAACGCATGAAGGCAGTGTGCAGTCTAACAGTGAGTGATTGTTTTAGCTGCTTTTCTTGTGATCGCAAGACCCTGTTGGACTTTTGTAATGTGGACCGATGGTGGAGGGGCAGCTCGGCCTCAGTCGTAGCCAGGGCAAGGCCTCAGACTGTGGTGTTGCCGGCTTGCAGCCACCCAGGAGACGGGCGTCAGAGTCGGAGTGCTGGAGACAGTCTGATGTGGGGTCTATGCTGGAGCAGCGCCACTCTCCAGTGTTCACTCGGCAGAAGGCAAGATGTGTTGTGTTCGAGTGCAGACTGCTGCGACACTTATGGACTCAGGGATTTGGACTATGTATTCTTTGTGTGTGACTGTATTTTACTGTTATCCTTTTGTGCTATATGTGCCTTGTGCTGTGAATGACTGTTGGTACTGTGTTTTGCACCTTGGCCCTGGAGTAACATGGTTTTGTTTGAGTGTATTGATGGGTATCATGGATGGCTGAGCGACAATTAAACTTGAAATAGAAGAATGTGGGGGTGGGAGGGAAATCAATGAAAACTATGGAATTTTGAAAGGCCTAGATAGAATGGAAGTGGAAAGGATGTTTCTTATAGTGGAGGAGTCTAGAACCTGAGGGCACAGCCTCAGAATAAAAGGACATCCCTTTAGAACAGAAATGAGGAGGAATTTCTTTAGCCAGAGATGGTGAATCTGTGGAATTCATTGCCACAGGTGGCTGTGGAGGTCAAGTCATTGGGTGTATTTAAAGCGAAGGTTGATAGGTTCTTGATTAGTCAGGGTGTCAAAGGTTATGGGAAGACGACAGGATAATGAGGTTGAGAGGGATAATAAATCAGCCAGGATGGAATGACAGAGCAAACTCAATGAGCCTAACGGCCTCATTCCACTCCTGTCTTATGGTCTTAAAAGTCTGCCCCTGTAAGCACAGCAGCAACGCACTGAGAGTTGCAACACATACAAAATGCTGGAGGAACTCACATCAGGCAGCATCAATGGAGAGGAATAAACAGTTGACCAGTCATCAGGACTCGGCCTGAAACATCAACTGTTTATTCCTCTCCACAGATGCTGCCTGACCTGCTGAGTTCATCCAGCATTTTGTGTGTGTGTGTTGTTCTGGATTTCCAGCAACTGCAGAAATTCTTATTTTAATAAAGTACTGACTATTGTAATTCTGTTCTGTCACTTGGTGTAGTAAGGTATTACTACTGAACTTTGGATGGTGCCTTATTCAGTCTATAGTCATGTTTGCATTCT
Source organism: Mobula birostris (assembly GCF_030028105.1). NCBI lineage: Eukaryota > Metazoa > Chordata > Chondrichthyes > Myliobatiformes > Myliobatidae > Mobula > Mobula birostris. Next base: position 96,340,087 of record NC_092377.1, read on the forward strand.
TTTTTCAGATACGGGGCACCGATAATGGAGCAAGTGCAAGGGAACAAGATGGAAGTAACACCACTGACTTGCTTGGGCAACACTTGCTATGGGAATGAGAGAAGACAATCTCAACATAGTGCTTTAATCTACAAAAATGACTGAAAGAACCTAGCAGAAGTACAGACAGACAGACAAAACTTGGCTCTGAGCTAAAGACAGCAGACAAGGAACAGTGACCAAAGAGGAATTGAAAGGGTCTAAGTTTTGAGGAGGGTTTTTTTTTTAAAAAGAGGAAACAAGAGTAGAAGTGTAGAAAGATTCAAGCACAAAAAAATCATCATTTAAAGAGATGGGATGGTGGAAGAGGTCATAATTAGAGGGTCGTAGAGATCTCAGCGATCATAGAACTGGAAGAGGAGATCAACTCAGGGGTACACTACTGAAGGCATGTGATTACCCTCATTATATTTCAGGAATTGTCTGGTCTTCTGTTTTAAACCAATTATGGTCCAAAAAAAGTCTTACCTGACTTGATTCCGATGAGAGTGTTGGTATCGATTTCATGCTTGACTTTGCCTTGCTGGGAGACCCTAAGTGGGATGATGTGTGGCACTGCAATGGATCCTGCTGTCATACCTTCAGCAGGGCAGCACCTACAGAGAGAGACCAACAACTGAGGCATAATTCAAAGATTAATATAAATGATTAATGACTCAATTATCAATAACACTGATTATTAAAAAATCAAATAATTACCATTAACAGCAAAGACTATTCGTAGCGCTATAACTAGTAATCCCAGACAAAAGGTTAGTAAAATTCCCTGTGATTTGCTTTCAGCACAACGACTTTTAATAAGTACATGATTATTGTTTTATCCATTGCACGTTGAATTCTATGATGAGCCTTCTGTGATCACATATGTGATTCTCTAGGATGATAAGGCACCCCACCAGCCTCTCGTCACTATCGCCCACTCAGTTCCCCAGCCTCTCAGCCTCCGTCCCCCTGTGACCCGGCCTCCTAGGCTCCGTATCCCTGTGACCCTGCTCCCCAGCCCCCCCCCCAGCCTCCGTCCCCCTGTGACGCGGCCCCCCAGCCTCCTAGGCTCCGTATCCCTGTGACCCTGCTCCCCAGCACCCCCCCAGCCTCCGTCCCCCTGTGACGCGGCCCCCCAGCCTCCTAGGCTCCGTATCCCTGTGACCCTGCTCCCCAGCACCCCCCCAGCCCCGTACCCCCTGTGACGCGGCCCCCCAGCCTCCTAGGCTCCGTATCCCTGTGACCCTGCTCCCCAGCACCCCCCCAGCCCCGTACCCCCTGTGACGCGGCCCCCCAGCCTCCTAGGCTCCGTATCCCTGTGACCCTGCTCCCCAGCACCCCCCCAGCCCCGTACCCCCTGTGACGCGGCCCCCCAGCCTCCTAGGCTCCGTATCCCTGTGACCCTGCTCCCCAGCTCCCCCAGCCTCCGTCCCCCTGTGACCCGGCCTCCTAGGCTCCGTATCCCTGTGACCCTGCTCCCCAGCCCAGCCTCCGTCCCCCTGTGACCCGGCCCCCCCGCCTCCGTACCCTGTGACCCAACCCACCACAAGACCCGGTCTGCCGCCCTCAACTTCTCGCTTTGCTACCAACAGCAACAGCACAACGCGCCTCCGGCTCCTTTCATTGGCTGGCCCTCGCAACTTGGCAACCGCCCGTGCCAATACAATCGCCTTTCACTGGGACAGCGACATGGAAACCGCGCCTGCGTACTCGACGTTCACTGGCAGATGTAGGTAAATTCTGTGAGCTGATTGGTGGAAGGGACGGGACGGTAGCTAGGCAACCAAACATTTGGGATAAACAGTCAGTGGGAAGGTGAACTATTGTTGAATTTTGAAAGCGGACCTGTTTCCGATACCAATTGTTTTATAAAAAGCGTTAGGAGATACTGTGGGCGCAAATCCTAAGGGTATTACCTTAGTGTTTTGTAAAGATAGTAAGCAATGTGAGAAAGATTTGGGGTTAAGAGCTGGGGAAGGAAGGGAAGTAACACCAGGGAATTATATGACTTTGGGGAATCATCTCTGGAGTGCCTCTACCCGTGGACCAAGTTAAACAAAATTTTGTTGGGGGAAAAGTCGTGGACGCTAAACGTTTAAAAGGGCTTCGTGGTGGAGTTAGACAGATAGTTTATCGGTGTTGATTAAATTTGATGGGAAAAAAAGTTGCCGGATAGGGTTAATTTGGGTTATGTGGTTTGAGCTGATGTGCTGCCCCCTTCTGAGATGCTATCAATGCCAGAGGTTTGGTCGTGTAGCAGCTGTGTGTAAGGGTAAAAGTCGTGGGGTAGATGTGATGGAGAACATAATTATGGCACTTGTGAAGAAGGCATTCGGCTAAAATGTAACAACTGTGGAGGAGAACATACTCTGCTTATATAGAGTGTCCTGTGTTGTAAAGATCTGTGGAAGTGCCCCGTGTTCTGGTGGAAATGGGAATATCATATGCAGAGACTCTGCAGAAAGTACAGAAGACAGTGTCAGTGGGACCTATTAATATCCAGGATTCCAGAATATAGATGGTTAGTGTACAAAGTGCATAATTGTATAACAAAGTATTCTCTGATTGTTGATAAACTAAACTTATCATTTTCATGGCAGATGTGATAATTTGTACAGTACAAACAAAAGTAGGACGGGAAAAATATATTAAAAGCTGCAGAAACCATCTAGAGATAAAAGTCTTGACCGTATAAGTTAATAATGATGCGGTAAAATGAGGAAAAATAATGTTCAGACTTAAAAGGAGGCTTGTTAGTATTTTTGTTTAGTCTTAAAATGCGATGCTAATGGTCAAGAGTTTAAGATTGAAGATTTACCAAATAAACCTTATGTTTTGTGTGTACAGAAAAACTTGGTTGAAACCGTGACTAAATTTTAAGATATAAGGTTATGTTGATTTCAGACTCGATCAGAAATTGGGCAATGGAGGAGTGACTAGCTTTGTCAAAAATGGGATAGTGCTTAAGAGTTTTGGAGATTGGAGTTGTTTATGAACCAATTGCGATTGAAATTTGAGGAAAGAATAGTAAAGTACGGTAATAAAATTTTATTAACCGTTGTGAAAGGTTAATACTTGATAGATTGGAAATTGTGGCTGGAAATGGGATAAATAAGATTATACGGTGTGAGGATTGTAATGCTCAGTACTATGTGTGACACTAACATGGATGTGACCGTGGTGGAAGACTTTCTGAAAGTAAAGTGTTTTACGTGCTTGAATTATGGTAGAAGCACAAGGATAAATCTATTTAACAACGCTTTCTGCTATTGACCTTACACTGGTGTCTGAGGATGTATAACTGGGAAATGTATAATGACACAACAATGGGGAGTGTCATTTCCCCGTTATCTGTATAATGGAATATATGTCTGTCAGAAGAAAGGCTCTCCTATATCCAACGGAATTTTAAAAAGGCAAGTCGGGCCATATGTGATGATTCATGTGAAAGCAGATTTCCTGATCATGTGGTTTTCGAGGCTCAGTAATAATACTTTTGAGGTCTGTACTCAACTCCACAGCCAAGGAATCAATTCCAAATCATTGGGAGATAATAAAAGGGGAGCTGTTTCCTGGTGGATGGATGAATGTAAAAGAGTTGTGAAGCAGCGGAATAAAGCTTTTAGGGAGGTTAGGCAGTGATACTCCAATTCACCTTTTGTACAATTTAAAATAACAAGCTGTAATTAGAAAAGTAGTGGGAAGGGCAAAGAAAATGCATTGTGATACAAGTGACTATGATAGCATTGGGGGATAGATCTGTGTCGGGGAAGTTTGATAAAGAAACTGGGGGGAATTAGAAAACTTGATACATTACCGATTTTGTATGGTGAGAAGAAGGTTGCAGTTACTCACTCTGGAAAAGGCAGAAGTGTTATATTGTTCGGCCAGTTTAAGTAAAGAAGAGAGGTCTTACGGGGAAACAGTTTTGGCAAGCAATCCTCAGACTGCTGAGAAAAAAGTATTTTCCAGTTCCTGCTTGGATGTTGAATTTACATTGTATGGACTTAAAGGGCTATTAATGAAGCTGGTCAGATGTCACCTGGGAAAGGTGATATTTGTTTTGGTGTGTTTACACACTTATCAGATTCGAAACTTATGTTGGTTTTGAAATTCTTTGATACAATTTGGGTAGAAGGGAGACTTGCTGCTTCCTGGAAATTAGCGGTTGTTAGCGATTGAAATCTGGCGAGGATCAATCAGATCCTTCCAGTTATAGACCTACTTCAGTAATATCACATGGGCGTAAGATAATGGAATGAATGGCTTTCTTATCTTGTGGAAAGTGGTGGAAAATGAGCTGTATACCAACCTGGATTTTGTAAAGAGAGAATGACCATGGACTGGGTGTTAAGTTTGGAACCTGATATTTGTAAGGCCCAAGTTAATAAAGAATCAGTGGTAATAGTTTCCTTTGATGTGAGAAAACGTATGATACATTATGGACACAAGTGTTGCTGCTTAAACTGGAAAGGTGGGAATATGTGGTAGAATGTTCAACTGGATTCAAGATTTCTTATGTGACAGGAAGATACAAGTTAGGGTGGGAACAACATTGTGTAAGGAGCATGAGATAGAGAATGGGACTCTACAGGGGAGTGTGTGTAGCCCACTCCTTTTTAATATTATGATTAATTATATTTTCTTAAATGTTGGCTCAGATATTTCCAAATCGTTATATGCTGATGATGGTGCAGCGTGGAAGAGAAGCAGGAATTTAAATTATATAGTTAGGAAAATGCAGGCAGCTTTTAACGAAGTAGTGAATGAGGTCGTTGGTGGGGTGCAAAGACTCAAGTTATTTGTTTTTCTAAAAGGAACATTACACCCACAATTGATCTGAAATTATATGGGTAAATCTCTTAAATAAGAGTCAGTGGTAAAGTTTCTAGGTAGGTGGATGGACGAAAGGCTAACGTGGAAGGTGCACGTGAATAAACTTTTAAAGAAGTGTAAAAAGACCCTTAATGTGCTCAGGTGCTTAGTTGTGTGTGATTGAGGTGTGAGTAGGAGGTCGATTAAACAAATGTGTATTGTTTTAAAAAGATCAGTCTTTGATTCTAGACGTACTGCTCATGGATCAGCCTCACTAGTGGTCTTAAAGCCCCGAGATAAAGTTCAAACTCAAGCACTGAGATTATGTTGTGATGCTATTAAATCATCTACAATCTACACAGTTACAATTATTAATGGTTTATTAGGTTAGTGTAAGAGCACGTAAGTTGATCATCCATTATTGGCAACATTAGTAGAGAGTTGGGGGCACTGCATTCGTAAGGTGTTCCGTTTTGGTTGGATGGGAAATGAATGGGCAGAAAGTCTTGGGCTGTTTAATGTAGATTATGTCCCAGTGTACCCCTTTCTGTCGCTCCTCAGTGGTTTTTCCCTTTGCCTGTGGTTGATTTGGGCCTTCAGGAAAAGATCAAGGTGAATGATATACTCTCACGTTTATGTAGCGGACAAGCTATGTTGAAAATCTGCAGATGCTGGAAACCCAAAGCAACACATGCAGAATGATGGAGGCACAGCAGACCAGGCAGCATCTATGGAGTAGAGCAAACAGTCGACGTTTCAGACTGAGATCCTTCACCATGTCTTGGCCTGAAATATCGACCTTTTTTTTTGTGTGTTGATGAGGAGTGATTGTTTATCAGTGGTACAGGGAGTTCTGCAATGTATCCAAGGCAGACATTATGGATTCATACATCCACACAGATGGTGCAAAAGATCCAGCAATAGGTCATTCAGCTGTTACTGTTTATGTTCCAAACTTTCAGATGACTTAAGAAAAAAAATCAAGCAATTTATCAGAATTCATGTCTGAGATGGTTGCTATCTAGCCTTGGAACGGGTTGACGAAGTACACCCTGATTATGTACTTCTGTGCTCTGATTCATTCTCGGTTTTCACACCTTTTAAAAAAAGGTATTTTAAATTGTAGGCCACATATTCTTCTTGGGATTGGACAACATCAGTTGAGGCTACAGGGTCTAGGCCTGTGTATGCATTTCATATGGATTCCTGCCCCTGTTGGGGTTGAAGGAAACAGGATGGCAGACATTCTTGCCAAAGCAATCACTTAAAATTAAGGATGTAAATGTGGTGAGCCTTTGCATAAGGGGGAGGTGAAGGCCATAATTATAAAGTATTTTCAATCACTGTGGCAACAAAGTTGGGAGAAGGAAAAGAAGGGTTGGCACTTATACAAAATTCTGAGGATGATGGGAACATGCCTGGGTATTAAAGAAGGGAAGATGTTATACTCTCACATTTACATATTGGACCAGCTATGTTCAATAATTCCCCATTCAGAATTAGTATATGTAATAAGGCCATTTGTAGGGAATGAACTTGTCAAGAAAGTTGCAGCTTAAATTGTTTGATTGCCGTTCCTTTGAGGTGAAAGGAAAGATCTAATTGCTAAATTTAAATCTTCCCTTCGATGGGAGTTTCAGTGATATTGTATTCATGTGTTGATGCTGCTTCCTGCACACATGCTGAGCTCGTTGACTTCATCAACTTTGGCTCCAACTTCCATTCTGCCTCAGATTTACTTGGTCCATTTCTGACACCACTCTTCCCTTTTTTGATCTCTCTGTCTCTATCTTTGTAGACATCCTACCTACCGACATCTTTTATAAATCCATTGATATTCACAGCTACCTGGACTACACCTCTTCCCATCCTGTCACTTGTAAAACTGCCATCCCTATTAAGTGAAATAGGGATACTGCCATGATGAGGCTAAACTCAGGCTGGAGAAGCAACACCTCATATACCATCTAGGTAGTCTCCAGCCCCTTGGTATGAATATAGAATTCTCCAACTTCCGGTAATTCCCTCCCCCTCCCTTCCTCTATCCCTATTTCACTCTGCCCCCTCCCCCAGCTGCCTATCACCTCTCTCATGGTTCCGCCTCCTTCTTCTACTACCCATTGTTTTCCTGCCTATGACGTCCCTGCTTCCCCTCCCCCACCCCTTTGTCTTTCAAATTACTGGTTTTTCAACTAAACCTACAAGCATTCTTCAAATCCTCCCCCCTCCTTCTTTCTTCAGTCCTCACAAAGGGTTCCGGCCTGAAACGTTGACTCATCGTTTCCACTGATGTTACCCGACCTGCTGAGTTCCTCCAGCGTGCTGTGACTGTTGAAAGGATTACCCATCAAGAACAGCATTTCCATCTAATTCTTCCCCCCTATTTGAGGACCTACAAGTACCTGGAGGTGCACCTGGATGACAGACTTGTGTGGAGCACCAACACAAAGGCTGTGTACAAGAAGGGCCAGAATTGCCTCTACTTCCTGAGGAGACCGAGGTCCTTTGGAGTATGCAGGCTCTCCTTCACATTGTCACCAGTACAATCTTCTATACAGTGGTGTGCTGGGGCAATGGCATCAACACAGGTATTGCCAACAGGCTCAATAAACTGATTAAAAAGGCCGGCTCTATTATAGGAATCAAACTGGACACACTGGAGACTGTGGTAGAACAAAAGAACCCTCCAGAAAACCCTCGCAATTCTGGACAATGTTTCTTACTCTCTGCGTGCCACCTTGGCTGAACAGAGGAGCACTTTTAGTAGTAGACTAAGACAACTGTGCTGTGTCAAAGAGTGCTATATGAGGTTATTAACCTCAGCCATTAGGCTCTATAATAAGTCAACCTGTAGCCAGGAAAGTGATGGCCCCCTCCTGTTGGACTGTTTGAGGTAACTTATTTTTTATTCTTTCTACATCTCTTCTAATATTTATATCTGTGCACTTGTAATGCTACTGTCACACTGTAATTTCCTTTGGGATCAATAAAGTATCTATTTGTCCTCAATATCACACATATCTATCATCCTTAGTTAGGCCACATGACACAGTGTAGAAGTTAAGCTCCCATCGTGTGAAGTAAGGCAGATTTGGAGCTCTGTCTTAGTTTGTGCTGCACACAAACAACAAATTCACATCAAGTCAGTCAGATTCTGATTCCACATCAGATGCTGCAAGGCAGCAGTGTGCCCAATCCTCAATGTGTTCCAGTATCAAAGCATTGGAATTAATGTGTTTACAGAGAATTTGCTAGACTTGATGTCACTGTTTTATCTTCAATCTCCTCTCTTGAAGGTTCCGACATGCTAGGGCTATAGATCTTCTGGAAGCTGTCAGAATCAGATTTCACATCACTGTCATATGTTGTGAAATTTGTTGTTTTACAGCAGCATTACAGTGCAATACATAAAATATGATAAATTACAATAAGAAATATATATGATTTTTTAATAAGTAGTGTGAAAATAGCGAGGCAGTGTTAGTGGGTTGGTTCATTGTCTGATAGTGGAGGGAAGGAGCTGTTCCTGAAATGTTAAGTGCGTGTCTTCAGGCTCCTGTACCTCCTCTCGGATGAGAGCAATGTGAAAAGGGCATGCGTTGGGTGACCGGTGTCCTTGATGAGGGATGCCATCTTTGTGAGTTATCACCTTTTGAAGATGTCCTCGATGCCGGGGAGGCTCGTGCCTATGCCAGAGCTGGTTGAGCTTGCAGCTTTTTCTGTTCCTGTGCATTTCCCCCTCCATAGCAGATGATGACACAACCAGCTAGAATGCTCTCCATGATACGTATGTACAAATTTACTAGCCTTTGGTGACATACCAAATCTCCTCAATCTCCGAATGAAATGCAGCCCTTGGCGTGCCTTCTTTGTAATTGCATCAGTATGTTGGAACCAGGATGTTGACAGCCAAGAACTTGAAGCTGCTCACCCTTTCCACTGTTGACTGTCCTGTTGTAATTCAAACTGGGATCTATTTCTAAAGCTGTCTTTGTGACTGATAATAACTAGACCGGCCAGGACAACAGTCCAACATTCCTCCTTTGCATTCATGGGCAAATTATCCAGAAAAGATCCGTGAATAGAAAGCACAAGAGATTCTGCTGATGCTGGAAATTCAGGGCAATAAACACAAAATGCTGGAGGAACTCAGCACGTCGGGCAGAATCCATGGAGAGGATTAAACAGTCGACACTTTGGGTCAAGACACTTCATCGGGACTGGAAAGGAAGGAGGAAGAATCCAGAATAAGGTGGGGGAGGGCAAGTAGTACAAGCTGGCAGATGATAGGTGAAACCAGCTGAGGGGGAAGGTAGGTGGGTGGGGAGGGGGAGGGAACAAAGAGAGAAGTTGGGAGGTTAGAAGTAGAAGAGGTAAAGAGCTGAAGAAGATCTTCAGGAATTCTACAACTTGTCCTCAGCATTATTTATTTTTATTACTTGTTTCTTTTTGTATTTGCAGAGTTTGTCGTCTTTTGCACATTGGTTTTCAGTTTTCCATTGATTCTACTGTACCTCTTCGTTCTACTAGGAATGCCCACAAGAAAATGAATGTCAGGGCTGTATTTGGTGACATATACGTACTTTGATAATAAATTTACTTTAATTATGGGAATTGTATAGAAATGTGAATTTGGATTTCTCCTTATTTGATATTGAAGCAGCTTCCTTGAACTTTTATGGGTGGCACTGAAGGACGCAGAACAGAGATTCACAAATTAGTTAGCTGGCCTAGTTCACACAGACACGCCTCTATCTGTGGAGACACTGACTATACCTTTGGTCTGTAACCTGGTAGAGTGCAGCATTATATTACATTGCTGGATATCGTCTTGTCTGCTCAAGTAAATTTAACAAAACCCTTGAAACTTTTTTTTAACACATCCAAGGAAGTTCTCAGAATTCTTGTTGACAGTACCTGAAAAAAACTTACTGACCTACATTAGGATTTTGCAGGTTGGGAACCTATGTAACAAGTATGAAAACTTCAAAAGTAATTAAATATGTCGATGCTGAGAATCTGAAATAAAAAAAACTCGGCAGCTCAGCCAGCATCTGGGGAAAGAGAAACAGAATTAATGTTTCATATTTGAGGTCCAGTTCTGGTAAGTAATTTATTGGGGATTTAGTAGATTGAATGTTATGGAGTAAATTATGTTTCTGGACTGATGAAAACATAATGTGTCAAGAGTCCACAAGAACCAATATACCTCCAGTGTCCCTCCTCCTTCCCTTCCTCCTGGATCCAGGGAGTTCAATATGACAAACGAGTTTAATTGTCATTCAACCATACATGAATACAACCAAACCAGACAGCGTTACTCCGGGGTAAAGGTCCAAAACACAGTACTAACAGTCACACAAAGCACACATAAGGTAGAAAGATACTGCCACTCAATAGGCCAAACTCAAGCCATCCAACATCACCTAAATCTGCAGGCGCCCACAATAGAGCCTGTCTTCTGCCGAGCAAACTTTGTGGCAAAGATAGGTGGAGGGATAGGTAATGCTGAGAAAGCAATGCGATTGCAGAAGGACTTAGACAAGTTGGAAGAATAGATAAAAAGTGGCAGATGGAATACAGTGTTGGGAAATGTACGATAATGCATTTTGGTAAAAGGAACAATAGTACTGACTACTATTTAAATGGGGAGAAGATTCAAACATCAGAGGTGCAGAGGAACTTAGCAGATCTTGTGCAAGACTCTTAGAAGGTTAATTTACAGGATGAGTCTGTGGTAAAGAAGGCAAATGCAATGTTGGCATTTATTTCAAGTAGAATAGAATATAAAAGCAAGAAGATAATGCTGAGGCTTTATAAGACACTAGTCAGGTTACACCTGGAGTATTGCCAACAGTTTGGGAACCCATATCTCAGAAGGGAGGTGTCGTCATTGGAGAGAATCCAGAGGAGGTTCACGAGGATGATTCTGGGAATCAACGAGTTAACATATGAGGAGTGTTGGCCACTTTGGGTCTGTACTCACTGGAATTTAGAAGAATGCGTGGGGATCTCATTGAAACCCACTGAATGTTGAAAGGACTAGATAGGGTAGATGTGGAGAAGATGTATCCAGAACTAGAGGGCACAGACTCAAAATTTAGGGGTGACCTTTTAGAACAGAAGTAAGCAGTAACCTTTTTAGCCAGAGAGTAGTGAATCTGTGGAATGCTCTGCCACAGACTGCGGTGGAGGCCAAGTCCGTGCCTATATTTAAGGTGGAAGTTGATCATTTCCTAATCGGTCAGGGCATCAAAGGATATGGCAAGAAGGCAGGTGTATGGGGTTGAATGGGATCCGGGATCAGCCATGATGGAATGACGCAGTGGACTCGATGGGCTGAATGGCCTAATTCTGTTCCTTCTATCTCATGGTCTTATGGTAGGGGCAGCACCGACTTCAGCCTGGACGCCATGCCATACTGCCCCCGGTGGAGCGCACTGGCACCAACGCCTCGGTCCCAGCAGCTGTAAACGTGCAGCACAGCAGCTTGAGGCCCAGTCCTTGCATATACAAGATAGTAAGCACGTATAGTAAATCTATAGTACAATCACGCAAAATATCTATGTAGGCAATCATCTAATTAAGGGCCAAACTGTCCAACTATTGATAAATCGCCATTATGCACTCTCTGTTACTTCACATAACTTTATTTTTATTACTTTTTTCCGATTTAGACATTAACAGCAAGGCCCCTGAGAAGGCCGTGGTGAACAATCTTCTTGAACTGCCTTCCTTCTGGCAAAAGTACCGCTCCCAGCGGGAGCTACAACGTTTAGACTCAGTGACAGTTTGGGATGCTGTGTGATGTGGAGGGGAACTTGCAGGTAATGCCATTCTCATGCACCTTCTCCTGGTGAGAAGCTGCTGCTTGGGAGATGCTGTTGGAGGTGCCCAGGGCGATTCTTTCACTCAATGCAGCCACTCTACAATGGTATGTATAGCTATGGATGGATGCTATTCAAATTTACCGTTCTGTCCTGGATTAGGCAGAGTTTTACAAACGTCTGAATTGGTAGCAGGTCCAGGTCATTCGACCCACTGAGCGGCTTCACCTCTTCACGGCTAATCTAATTGAAAGCTTAACTCCATGGTAACCTTTCACTCTTCTGTGAAGCGCTGAGTATGTCCTTCGAACCCAGCAACTCCGATTAACCATTACTTAATCCCAGGAAAATTCACAATCACCAATTAACCTACCCGGTACATCTTCGGTTTGTGGGAGGAAACCAGAGCACCCGGCGAGAACCTACAGACGGCGCCGGAGCAGCAACAGCGTCGCGCTAACCGCTAACGCATTCATCTTTGTATTCTGGCCTTTTTTTTACATCGTATGCTCTAACATCTGGAATAGTAAAATAAAAGTCTGTACGGTTATTAAAATGGTCTAGATGACACGCAAAAGAGATTTTCCTTGTAGTTCTAAAGCAATTGCATTAGCCACCGCAGTGAAGTCAGGTTATCCTCCAGTCCAAGGGGCTGCCTGGGAGACGGAGAGGTTACTCGGACATTAGCCACTCCGTTTACTGGGGGCTCGGACGACCAGCAGCCCGACCCCCGGCCTCGGCACCTCCGAGCACCAGCACCGCTCCGCCCGCGCCGCTCAGGTCCGACCTACAGCTGTCTTCGCAGAATGCCTGAGGATAGCAGGCGAATGAAACTCGCCGGGCGGCAGAAACCCTTTCCCTTTCCCTTCCCCTTTCTCACCGTTTGCGCTAGCTTAGCCGAGCGTCGCTATCTCGGCTGCTTGCGGCGAAGGGTAAAGGTGACTTGCAGGCGAGCGCTTGGTTTGTCCCTGGCGTCAGAAGGCTGAGCCGAGGAAGAAGAAAAGCCCCTTGGCCTCCGGCAGCCTACAGGACGGTGGGGGAGATGTGCCTGGACCCTGGCCGGGGAGGCAAATTGGTCCGTGAGCGGATGAACAGAGCAACCCCAGTGCCGGCTTCAGCCCGATCTCCAGAGCATCCCTAGAGGCGGCTTCCAGCCTCCAGGCGCGCCTCAGCAAGCCCCAAAGGCGACCCCCTCTCCCCCACTCCTGCGCCCAACCCGTAACACCATGGCAGACGTCAAAGTCAAGCAAGAAGTTCCAGATCCGGCGGCGCTGGAAAACAGGTGAAAAAATTTGCTTCTGTGTGAATAACTCACTCGGGGAGAAGCTGGCACCCATTAATGTAAAGACTTGTGGTGGCAGAGGTAGATTGGCTTATATGCAATTCGAGTAAAGTATTGTCGTGAGTAATTGCATCTTGTGACATGTCAGAGAACCCAGCAATGGTCTTCGACAGGCTTCTCTCACTAGTAGAACATAGAAACATAGAAAACCTACAGCACAATACAGGCCCTTCGGCCCGCAGAGTTGTGCCGAACATGTCCCTACCTTAGAAATTACTAGGCTTACCTATAACCCTCTATTTTACTAAGCTCCATGTACTTATCTAAATGTCTCTTAAAAGACCGTATCGTATCCGCCTCCACCACCGTTGCCGGCAGCCCATTCCACGCACTCTTCACCCTCTGAGTAAAAAATTTACTCCTGACATCTTCTCTGTATCTACTCCCCAGCACCTTAAACCTGTGTCCTCTTGTGGCAACCATTTCAGCCATGGGAAAAAGCCTCTGACTATCCACACGATCAATGCCTCTCATCATCTTACACACCTCTATCAAGTCACCTCTCATCCTCCGTCGCTCCAAGGAGAAAAGGCCGAATTCACTCAATCTATTCTCATAAGGCATGCTCTCTAATCCAGGCAACATCCTTGTCAATCTCCTCTGCACCCTTTGAGTATTCTTAATAAAACGACTTGCATTTACATTTTACACTTATGGTCTGTTTCTATGTGGGAATAGCAAAGGTTTGGCTAAAATGGTGTTAATGTAGCATTTGATACCAAGTGCCCCTCTGACAGATAAGTCCCATTAACCCACCTTTGTCTCCTTCTCCCAGTGGCCACACATTTTAATTCCACATCCCATTCCCATTCTGATATGTCTATCCACAGCCTCCTCTACTGTAAAGATGAAGCCACACTCAGGTTGGAGGAACAACACCTTATATTCTGTCTGGGTAGCCTCCAATCTGATGGCATGAACATTGACTTCTCAAACTTCCGCTAATGCCCCACTTCCCCCCGTACCCCATCCGTTATTTATTTATATACACACAGTCTTTCTCTCACTCTCCTTTTTGTTCCTCTGACTATATCCCTTGCCCATCCTCTGGGTTCCCCCCTCCCCTTTCCTGCTCCCTGGGCCTCCTGTCCCATGATCCTCTCATATCCCTTTTGCCAATCACCTGTCCAGCTCTTGGCTCCATCCCTCCCCCTCCTGTCTTCTCCTATCATTTTGGATCTCCCCCTCCCCCTCCAACTTTCAAATCTCTTACTCACTCTTCCTTCAGTTAGTCCTGATGAACGGTCTTAGCCCGAAACGTCAACTGTACCTCTTCCTAGAGATGCTGCCCGGCCTGCTGCGTTCACCAGCAACTTTGATGTGTGTTGCTTGAATTTCCAGCATCTGCAGAATTCCTCGTGTTTTGTCTCCTTATAGTTGAGTAAAACTCCATTACAAAGTGTGTGACACTTTGATGCTGATCTCGTCGATTCTCTGGACTACTGCATATTATTGTTACTAGTAACTCAAAACGCACATAATCCAAAGCAACGCACTGCAAGATGCTGGAGGAACTCGGCAGGTCAGGCACCATCTATGAACAGTTGGCGTTTCAGGCTGAGTCCCTTTAGGATACATATAATTCACTTTTTTAGTCCTGACAAGTTTCCTGTGAATTTCAAGGGAGTGCAGAATCCAGAGCCTGGTATGTCCAAGGGGACGGAGGAATTGGCACTTGGTGAGCCCAGTGCTGAACCATCATGATTCCTGATTATTGGGAATTGAAAGTCTGCTCTTTGGTTTGTAGATGTGTCCTGTTCAGAGTTGATCCAACATTGGTCCCGTTCGAATTTCCTGTACGTATTTGACGAATTATTACTGGCCCTCTAACTGGCATAGATTGTGGACAGATGGGATCTGTTTCCCAGGGTTGAAATGTATAATACCAGAGGGCATGCATTTAAGGTGAGAAGGGGCAAGTTCAAAGGAGATGTGAGGGGTAAGCCTTTTGTTTTACACAGGTTGGCGTGTAACTGGAATGTGCTGCCTGGGGTGGTGGTAGAGGCGGATACATTTGGGACTATTAAAGAGACGTTTAGATAGGCACATGAATGTGAGAAAAATGGAAGGATATGGACATTGTATAAGCAGGAGGGATTAGTTTAGTTGACCATTTGATTAATTTAATTGGTTCGGCACAATAGTGTTGGCCAAAGAGCCTGTTCCTGTACTGTTCTATCTCTGTTTTCTTCCTATTTTTGCCATGTACTGTAAACTGACTACTTTCCATCATGTGAGTTTGTGATGGTTCAGTATTGACTGGTTTTGTTACAATTTCCAAAGCACATCTAACGACGCCTTGACATTTGGATGAGAATGAATCCTCCTGTCTGATTATTTTTTCTCTAATCTCTCCTCACCCAGGATTTTAGAACTGTGCCAGCAGTTTCCACAAGGAATCACCGACCAGGTTATTCAGAATGACATGCCGCAGGTGGAGCCACAGAAGAGAGCGATGGTTATCAACAGGCTTCTCTCAATAGTAGGTCACTTAATGTTTGTAACACAGCATCTTGTGTTTCTGTTTTGCATTTGCAACCTCGGGCCTCTCAGTTGGTAAGGTGATTTTGAACTGTAGAGTTGCAGCCAGCTGGTATTCAGCAAGGCATCGCAAACAGCAACAGTGTTGATAACTGTACAAACAGGTGCTGCTTAGGAATGAATGGAGCCATGGATTCCTCCTTTTCTTCTGTGTGATCTTCACACCCACTAGAGAGGGCAGGCGTGGCTGCATTTGTATTTCATCTGAAAGATGGTGCCCCTGCGTTGGCTTGGGTATTGCACTAGGGAGTTAGCACTGATTCTGGGTTTCATTCGCTGGAGAGAAGCTTGGAACTGCATACACGTGGAAACTCTCTAGCTCGGCATCCTGGGGACCGGACTGATACTGGATCACTGAAAATCTGCAACCCCCCCCCCCACCCCCCCCCGCCGCCCTGCAAGGAGCTGATACCCATTTCTACAATCCCACCACAACCACTCGTTTAATGTTTATAATTGTGTCCGGCTGTTTTTCTGCTGTTGTTACCTCCAGCGGAATATTGGGAAATCGGGAAGACGTACACTATTGTCCATGGTACAAGTATCACCCTTCTTCCTTGATTACTGGTAAATTTGATGTTGCATGTGATAACAGCAATCATCAGTAAGACTGTTTCCTTTTAGGTAATAGGGTATGACTCTGGCACTAACTTAGCTCTTCTGCTGAAATCCTCATCCGTATCTTTTAACCATTTTTTTTAAGATTCCAATATTTTCCCTGCTAGCCTTCTCTCCATTAGCCCAAAGTAATCCAAAACCCTCTCTGCAGATTGTGCCAATTCCTGTTCATCCACCACACTCTGCTTATTCTGCTGGTTTCCATTTGGGCATCTCAATGCCCCCAACTTTTCCCATCTCTAATGCCCCCCAGCCCTGCAAGTAGAGAACGACTTTCAATTCTGATCTCTTGAACGTACCTGATTTTAGTAATTGCAACTTTAGCACTCTGTAAATCTCTGCATCTCCTCAAAGCTTTAGATGTGCATCCTAACATGCTCATGCCGATCACCGTGTGGTGTGGAAACCGCACCAGGACAGGCGACAGGAGGACTCCACGACCGGTGGTTAAATGGCCCACTGGCACCAGCCTGCCCACCATCAAGGACATATATACAGAAAGGTTCCGGAAAAAGGCCAGCAACATCGTGAAGGATTCCACCCACCTTGCTCGTGGACTGCCCGTCCCACTCCCATCGGGGAGGAGGCTACCTAACATCCACGCCAGGACCACTGGACTCAGAAACAGTCGCTCCCCCCAGTCGTCAGACTGATCAAACCTCCATCCCACCACCGCAACGTACACATCACCGAGCGTCACGTCACCTGCATACAATCAGTCTCTGTACAGAGCAGTTACTTGTACACTGTTTTTATAGGATTCCCGTTGTAATTGTAATTATTGTGTTTGTTTTGTTTCTTAAGCTTACTGTGTTTTTATGCTTAAACTTGTATAATGAAGAATGACAATAAAAAACTTGAATTTTAAATTAAATGCTTCTTGTATAATATTAAGTTCTAAGAAGCATTTTATTATTGTGTGTGTGTGTATGTGTATGTGTGTATGTATGTGTATGTATATGTATGTGTGTGTATATATATATATGTACCCGTATGAAGTACATATATGAAGTTCTAAGAAGCATTTTATTACTATACAGGTTCCCCCGCCATCCGAAGGTAGAGCGTTCCTACGAAACGGTTCGTAAGCCGGAATGTCGTAAAGCGAAGAAGCAATTACCATTTATTTATACGGGAAAATTTTGTGAGCATTTGCAGACCCAAAAATAACCTACCAAATCATGCCAAATAACACGTAAAATCTAAAATAACAGTAACATACAGTAAAAGCAGGAATGATATGATAAATACACAGCTTATATAAAGTAGAAACACTTTTCCACAATCATCGCCTGAACTGTTCTCCATAGTGAAAATCTCACACAAGCGCCATCGGCAAAAACACACGCAAGCGCTCTCCAGTAACCTTTAAGCTATGAAGCTGCCAAGTCATACCAAATAACAGGTAAAAATATACAGCCGATATAAAGTAGAAATAATGTGTGTACTGTGTAGTATCACTTACCGGAATTGGGAAAGCACGGAGCACACTGATGGTGGTGTGTTAGACTGAATCGTCAGAGTTTGGGTGGTGCAGTGGCCCCCACCCTCCAGGCCGCTGAGCGATACATTACTGCGAAGCATGCAGAGGTCCAGCGGTAGCCGGGATGCATCCAGCACGTCTTTAAGAAAAAAGCCGAAATAAACATGCTAATTAATTAGGTGCCGCCTGACACGTAATTGGCAGCCCAGATCAGTGCCGATTGCTGATTGCGTCGCCTCTGATCTCAGCTGACAATTACGTGTCGGGTGGCACCTAATTAATTAGCATATTTATTTCAGCTTTTTTCTTAAAGATGTGCTGTGTGCCTCCCGGCTACTGCATTCTCCGCGAATTGATATCTGTCCGCGGCCTGGGTGTTAGGGTGGTGGGACACTGGGGTATCATCTCATTGTCGTCTGTTTCCATTAGAGCAGGCAGCTCATCTTCTCCTATGACTGCCCGTCTCGATGTCGAAGGTCGAGGTTCGTCGTCTGCTGTGGCTGATGTGGAAGGCTTGCTTGACTGCTGAGCCTCGCACATTTTTATATCATACGGTTCTTTGTAAGCACTCAAACCATCCTGCAAATATCCCCTAAACCAATGTACTCTTTCAAAATTAAAGTCATACTTTATCATTACCTATTCAGTTTCGATTGTTATCCTTTCCTCTTCCAATTGCATCAGCTCTTCATCTATCAGTTCTTGGTCATGGGATGCCAAAACCTCTTCAACATCATCTTTGTCAACTTCCACAAGCCAAGCTCACTTAGTCCTTACTTCATTCACCACGATCGGAGCGCTTAATTATGTCTAGTTTTACGCTAAGTGTAACACCCTTATGAGCTCTTTTAGGCTTTTCCGATACCATAGAACTCACCTTGCAAACGGCTGCTCACAGGCTCGTGTTTAAGCAATGCTGGGGAGAATGCTGTTTCGAATCCGGGGGAGAGCGGCTGCTCGGGGCACGCGGCGCACTGCCTTTTTCATAACTGAAAACACCTTCTGTTAGCGAAAACAGGGTACTAATGTAGGACTTTCGTAACAGTGAGTTTCGTAAAGTGAACGTTCGAAAAGCGGGGGACACGTGTGTGTGTGTGTGTGTGTGTGTGTGTGTGTGTGTGTGTGTGTGTGTGTGTGTGTGTATGTGTGTATATTGATGTATGAAGTACATATATGAAGTTCTAAGAAGCATTTTATTACTAATATTTGTAAAATCTGTGCGGTCTTTGAGACAAACCTCTGGTAACACTCCTGGGAAGCAGCTCAGAATGTTCTATTGCACTTTGTAAATACATGCGTTGTTGAAAGTTTCTGGCCTTTGTAGTTAAGCACTGTGCTTCCAGATGCCGAATCCAATACTGGAGTGCAGTACATTTCAAATCAATTGTGTGATGGCTCTTCTTTGTTTTTGAAGCCTTAATCTGTCTGGTACGGTTAGGTGGGTTAAGGAATAGGGTATGCAGAAATACTTCGTCATTTAGTTTGAAGAGCACGATTTGCCAATAGCATGTGAGATCGGTAATGTTTGCTGAAAACTTTAGTTATATTGCTGTAGTTTTGAAATGTTGATCACTTTTTAAGTGAGGAGGCTGACAAAGTAACTGTTGCTGAATCATTTCAGGGCCAGCTAGATCTGCTGAGGGGCACTGCTGGTCTCCTTTACCGCATCAAAGATTCCCAGTCTGCAAGGTGAGACCTTTCCCATTTAATCTCAAGGAACAGGAAAGCGCCAGCTTTGTGTCACTTGCATTTAGACTTTTCTATAGTGGAGCACATACATATACAGCAGGAAGCCATTCCAGCCTTTGGTCTTGCTCGACGGTTCTGACAGATTATGATTGATGCATCTCTTGACTCAATTATTTTGCCTTGTGAACAATGTTGGCAATGTTCTTTTTCATTTATTCTCGTTCCATGATCTGGGCATTGCTGGCCTTTTGCCTATCCCTAATTGCCCTCAGTATGGTGGATGCCTTTCAAGGGCATTAAAGTCACCCTCGTGGTGGGCAGGATATAGTCCAGACTGGGGAAGAGTGGCTCATTTCCTCCCGTGAAGGACCAGTGAACAAGGTGGGATTTTGCTGCAGTTCTGTCATGGTGGGATTTGAATTTGGGCTCTGGATTGTCAATCCCAGTCCCTGCACCACTGGTCCAATAACTTAACCAATGTGCCGTTGTTCTACCCTTTGTTACATAGAACACTACATGCTCCTCGGCCCATAATGTTGTGCTGACCCTATAACCTACATCTAAAATCATCTAACCCTTCCCTCCCACATAAACCCTCCATTTTTCTATCATCCATGTGCCTATCTAAGAGCTTCTTAAATGTCCCTAATGTATCTGTCTCGACCACCACCCCTGGCAGAACATTCCACACACCCACCACCCCTGTCATCCCCCTATACTTTCCTCCAATCGCCTTATAATTATGCCCCCTTGTATTAGCCATTTCTGCCTTGGGAATAAGTTTCTGGCTGTCCACTCAATCTCTGCCTCTTATCATCTTGTACACCTGATCACCTCTCATCCTTCTTTGCCCCTAGCTTTCTCAAACAAATCTGCATGCATGCAAGGATAGTTAGAGGTGGGGGGGGGGTGAGGTGAGATATTGTTAATCAGTTTTTTCCTTGCTTCACCGATACAGGGTTAAAAGGGAAAATTTAGGATAGATACCATAAAGAATGTCATTGTATGGATTGAAAAACACAGTTAAATGTCTGATGATCTAAATGTTCTGTGTTCTTTGTTCTGTGAATTGGCAGAATGAAATTTGGGGCCAACTGCTGGTTCTATTTAACTGCTGGCCTATGAATGGAATGAGCTGTTCAGTTGGTACTCAGGAATCACTAAGTTCAGTGGTTTTTTTCCAGAAAAAATTGCTGCCCTCAGTAAATAGTTTCTGTTCCTATTGTACACCGAAGTAGTTCTGTTTTTTTTTTGATGGCAACTCTAGTGCAGTGGTCCCCAACCACCGGACTGCAAGGAAATGATATGATTTGGCGATATGAAACGACATGAGTCAGCTGCACCTTTCCTCATTCCCTGTCACGCACTGTTGAACTTGAACACCCCCCCCCCCCCCCCAGCTGGCCAGTCCGCAAGAATATCGTCAATATTAAACTGGTCCACGGTGCGCAAAAGGTTGGGGACCCCTGCTCTGGTGAACACCAGACCTTTGAAAGGTTACCTTTATTTGTCACATTGAAACATATGGCAAAATGCATCATTTGCATCAAATCAAATCGGAAGATTTTGCTGGGTAGCCCACAAGTGTCACCACGCTTCCGGAGCCAATACACCCACATCCGGTCCAAGCTCATAACTTCAGAATGTGGGAGGAAACCAGAGCACGGAGAGGAAATCCACACGATCACTGGGAGAACGT
This sequence comes from Mobula birostris, assembly GCF_030028105.1. Taxonomy (NCBI): domain Eukaryota; kingdom Metazoa; phylum Chordata; class Chondrichthyes; order Myliobatiformes; family Myliobatidae; genus Mobula; species Mobula birostris. Next base: position 96,361,122 of record NC_092377.1, read on the forward strand.
ACAAACTCCTTATAGACAGCGGCAGGAATTGCACTCTGATTGCTGATCACTGGCACTGTAAAGTGATGTGCTAACCACTACACTACCGTACCTTTTAAACACCTTGAATTCTGTGCCTGTGTCTGAGGAAATCCCTCCACTGCCTTTACCAGCTGGGAACCAAACCCTTTGTCCAACAAGTCCATGCCGATTTTCAAGCCACCCTATTTTAGTCAACGCATGTTCCTCACCAGACTGCTTTTCAGACAGGCACACTTCGTTTTCTCAAGTACGTGGACCCCAATCCCCCTCTGTCACAGGTCCTCCTTGCTTCCCCATACCACTTTTCACAGGGATTCCCCAGTGATTATGATTCCTTTTCAATTGTAGCATTGTGGCTGCGTTTACAATATAAATTACCATGAACTCTCAAAATACTTGTTGCTCTCTGCCCTCCTATCTTACTCAGATCTAGAACCCACAGCTGGTATCAAGTGCTTTGCAGTTCAACCTGTTGTTTCTTTAAAACAAAAAAAGCAGATCAAATGTTGTGTCAGTCCTGGATTTGTGGCACAGAATAGTGATGTGGCAATCTGAGGATTACTGAACCTTTTTGTTTTGGAGGACTTTTACTCTTAAATGCATGCTATAATTAAATTTTTTTTTGTTGAATCAGCAAGATGAAGGGATCGGACAACCAGGAGAAGCTGGTTTATCAAATCATTGAAGACGCTGGGAATAAAGGTACAGTAACATCTTCAAATTGACGACCAGCTAGGTAAAATCCCAAAGGGGCCACAGTCCGCTGTCGTCGGGAAACTTCCTCCAGCTGAGTATTGCATGTGGGGAGCCCGGCTCCCCGAGATCAAGACCCAAGGGCACTGGCCTCGAAGGTTTTCCGCTGGGATATCATTCTTCCACTTCTCTATAGGACCTCCCTGGGTTACAAGCACCTGGCCTATGGACAGCTTGTACGCACGATCGGGGCTTTGAGTAACGAGTGAGATGGATTTTCCAGCTGCTGTGAGGTTACAGGCATCTTCTGCTGGGTGGGCATGCGACATTTCGGTAATGCCTTCTCTTCCCACTCATCCTCTCCTTCCTCCCCACCAGCCCATTTCTCTCCCCCCACCACATACACACCCTGAGTCATTGAGTAACATAAATGTACAGAACAGAAGCAGGCTCTTTGACCCATCTAGTCCATGCAGAAATCATTTAAACTGCGTATCTCCATTGACCTGCACCGGGACAATAGCCCTCCATATCCCTACTATCCAAACTCCTCTTAAATGTTGAAATTGAGCTTGTATGCAGCTCATTCCACACTCTCATGACCTTCTGGGTGAAGTTTCACCTCATGTTTCCCTTAAACTTCTCACCTTTCACCCTTGACCTCTGGTTGTAGTCCCACCCAATCTCAGTGGGGAAAGCCTACTTGAATTTACCCTATCTATATCCCACATAATTTTGTATACCTCTATCAAATCTCCCCTCATTCTCCTACATTCTGAAGAGTACAATCCTAATCTATTCAATCCTTCCTTTTAACTCAGGTCCTCCAGACCCAGAAACATTCTTATAATTTTTCTCTGTACTCTTTCAACCTGATTTACATCTTTCCTGTAGGTAGGAACTGCATACAATACTCCAATTTAGGCCTCACCAATGGCTGATACAACTTCAGCATAATATCCCATCTCCTGTAAATACATGGATTTTTGAAGGCCAATGTGCCAAAAGGTTTATGAGACTATCTACCTGTGACGCCACTTTCAATGAATTATGGACCTGTATTCCAAGATCCCTTTGTTCTTCCACACTCCTCAGTGCCCTACTGTTCACTGTGTAAGACTTACACTGGTTGGTCCTACTGAAGTGCAAAACCTCGCACATGAAGTTGATGCTGCTTTGTCTCAGTTCGACAAACTCTGTATCTATTTCCCGAGTAAATACAGATGCAAAGAATTCATTTAAGATCTCTCCCATCAGTTTTGGCTCTACACATGGATTACCGTTCTGGTCTTCCAGAGGATCAATTTTGTCCCTTGCAATCCTTTGCTCTTAACGTATCTGTAGAATCCCTGAGGATTCTCTTTCACCTTGTCTGCTAGAGTAACTTCGTGCCTTCTTTTAGCCCTCCCCTGATTTCTTTCTTGGGTGTTCTCTTGCATTTTTTGCACTTCATAAGCACCTCATTTATTCCTACTTGCCTATACCTGCTATGCACCTCCTTTTTTCTCTTAACCAGGGCATCAATAACTCTTGAAAACCAAGGTTTCACACACTTGTCATCTTTACCTTTTATCTGACAGGCACCTACAAGCGTGGTACTCTCAAAATTTCACTTTTGAAGCCCTCTCACATTTCAAGTATACTTTTGCCAGAAAACAGCCGATCCAAACTTGCCAGATCATTTCTGATACCATCAAAATTGACCTTTCTCCAGTTTAGAATCTCAACCTGTAGACCAGACCAATCTTTTTGCATATTTACTTTGAAACTAATGGCATTATATTCACGGGATGCAAAGTGATCCCCTCCACAAACTTCTGTCACTTGTCTCATTCCTCAAAAGCAGATCCAGTATCACATGCTCTTTCGTTGGGACTTCTATGTAGTGACGAAGGAATGTTTCCTGAAAACATTTGACAAACTCTATCCCATTCAGTCCTTTTACAGCTTGGGATTTCCAGCCAAAATGTGGAAATTTAAAATCACCTACTATAACAACCTTACGTTTCTTTCAACGGTCTGTGATCCCTTTACAGATCTGTCCTCTAAATCCCTAGGACTGTTGGGTGAATGTAGCCCTATTAACGTGGCCTTATTTCTCAGTCCCGCCTATAATGCCTCACTATTTGAGTTCTCCAGTCTGTCCTGATGGCCGCTGCCCTGACATTTTCCCTGACTAGTAACGCCACCCCTCCCCCTTTAATCCCTCCCACTCTGTCATGAAGAAAACAACGGAACCTTGGAATATTGAGCTGCCAGTCCTGCCCCTCCTGCAACCAAGTCTCACTAATGGCTACAACGTCATAATTCCTGTTGCTGATCCATGCCCCAAGCTCATCTGCCTTTTTACGATGCTTCTTGCACAGCTCAGGACTCCAGTCACACCATGCTCAATCTTTTGGTTCCTGTCTTTGAGGGCTTACCAATATCTGTCTCCACAACCTCTCCACTAACTGTTCTGGCGCTCTGGTTCCCATCCCCCAGCTACTCTAGTTTAAACCCCACATGCAGCTTTAACAAACCTTCTTGCTGGGATATTCGTGCCCTTCCAGTCCAGGTGCAAACCGTCTCTTCTGTGCTGGTCCCACCTTCCCTGGAAGAGAGCCCAATGATCTAAAACTCTTATGCTCTCCCTTCTACACCAACTCCTTAGCCATGTATTAAACTGTATAATCTTCATATTTCTGGCCTCACTAGCACTTGGCATGGGTAGCAATCCTGAGATCACAACCCTGAAGGTCCCGCCCTTTAGCTTAGCTATGGCAGGTGAGCAGAGCTAGGAGCACTGAGCAGACTTGCTCGCTCCCTCACTGAAACAGTGAGGTCAGCTGGTGGCCACTCTCCTTCCATCTGCTCATTCTGCTGTCACAGCTGTTTCTGTGACCCTCTCCTACCCACAGTGTATCTGTGCTTGTTTTGCAAACACCCCTCAGGAATGCAAGCCTGTTGTAACCTAAGGAATGTACCCGGGAGAACAACTGTAAGGCGCTTTAGAATAGTCCCACTGCAGATTACACCTGTCTCCCACTTACGATGGTTTTAAAAAGAATGGAGGGAATGGTTCAAGATATCATCTCTTTGATCTGCCTCGCCCTTTTCAAACTTACTATTCCAATTTCAGACTGTGCATTTTCATTTGTTGCGGTTGGGAGCCAAACTAAGTGCTTCCAGTATTGTTGCTTTTGTTTTGGGTATTAGAAAAGCTGAGCAGTTCAAGCAGGAAAGAGAAATGGTCAATGGTTTGTGTCTGCAACCCTTCACCAGGACCAGACAAAGAGGGGCACAAGTTAGTTTTCACTAAGTGATGGTAAGGCTCTGTAGAATTGAGGGAGAATTTTTAATAGGATAAATCGAGACTCAAAACACTGCAAATACTATAATCTGGAGAAGAATGAACTGCTGGAGGAAATCAGCAGATCAGGCAGCATCTGTGAAGGCAGAGGGATGATGGCTTCAGGTCTGAGTGTGTGAAGGAGTGATGGCCAGTGTGAGAGGCAGGGGTGGCAGGTGTATAGATGGAACCAGGTGAAGTGGGGCTGGTTGATAGGCAGATTGAGTTAGGTGGCACAAGGGGTGGTGGTAGAGGCAGCTGGAAGGCTGTTATGTGGAGACAAAAGGAAACTGGAGATTCTGGAATCTGATGAGGAACCAGACAGCCTGGGTGGATCAAGAGAGAAAAGAACATGGGTTGCATGTTACCAGATTAGTTAAAATGGCTGAGCAACAGACACAAAATGCTGGAGGAACTCAGCAAGTCAGATAGCATCTACGGAGAGGAATAAACAGCAGGATTTTTTATTTCCCTGCACAGATGCTGCCTGACCTGCTAACTTCCTTCGGTATTGTGCATGTGTTGCTCAAAGTTTCCAGCAAAATTTCTTGTGTCCATGTAGTTGGTGGCAGTTAGCAGCTCATTAAGTTACTAGACCTGTGTAATGAGTTGTTAATGGTCAGGTGTAGGGACCTGCCCAGCATAGCTTTGTGCTCCTTGCTGAACAAATATTCTATTTGGAGGTTGCAGACACTTCAGCCTCTGTGTACCATTGAAGAGAGGATGAGTTATTGAACTGGTGCCTAGGGTGTCAATCACATAGCTGCTTTGTGCAGGACGTCACTGACTGTTCATGGGATATGCTCTATAGCTGTCCTGATATCCGTTTTGGATCCAGAAAGTTTTGGCTGAACTGATCTCCTGCGGCATTGCTGATGATTATCAAGACTCAAGTTTATTTATCTTGTGTACATTGAAACATACAGTGAGAAGTGCTTTTTGCATTCATAACCAACACACCCAAGGGTGTGCTGGGGCAGCCCCCAAGTGTCAGCGCACATTCTGGCGCCAACATGGCATGCCCACAATGCTCAGCAGAACGACAGCAAGACAAGCCCTGGTTCCTCCAACACACTCAGTCCTCTAATCCCTAGAAGGCTATCTTCTTTGGTCTCCAGGCTCCATCGCATTCAGGCTCTCAGACACTGGTTCTTCAACTTCCCCAGCGAACTTGCAGAGATTTGCTGACCAGGGCTCCACTCAGGGTCCTTGACTTCCGTACTCCTTAATCGACCTCCATCAACCCCAGGACCGCTGATCATCAAACTCCAGGTCTTGAATGTTGGACTCGCAGATGCCGGGATCTGAACACTAGGCCTTGAGCTCCAGTCCCACTGATTCACGAACGTGGGGTTATCGGACCTCGCTGCTTTTGCCCGCACAGATCTCCAACTCCAGAGCTCACCGCCAACTCGCTGACCTGGTTTTTGTTGGAGATGTCATTTAATGGCAAATAATATTAAACATCCTGACTGATCCTTGGGCCATAATTGTTCAAAGTACAAAGGGGCTTTCAGGATGGCAGAGAGAACCTCGAAGCATGCATCAGCAGCAGAGGCGCAGAGAAAGGGGTAGAACACCTCACAAACCACCAGCCCCATCATTCACCACCTCGTGCATCTGTGAAAGACTGTGGTTCCCATCTTAACCACATTGGCCATCATGGAATCCTCAAAGCTGTCATTGAAATAAGTCACCCTTGATCCCGAGGAGCTGCTGAGGAAGAGGTGGAAGAACACTGAATGTTGACAATGTGTTTATAAACCACTTCATTGTGTACTGGAATAGAACATGTTAGCAAACGTCTGTACTTCCGGTCTTTTATAGCAGGAAAGTCTTTGATGAAGCACCTGAAGGGGGTTGGGCCCAGGCCTGAGGAGGAGATGATTGAGTTTCGGCAATCACAAGCATTATCTAATTTCAGTGCAGAATCTCACCCCTGTAATCCCTTGACCATGGTCAGAAGTTGCACTGATGTCGAACCCAATCACTTTCACCTTACTTGGAATCCTATTTATATTTTCTCTCTGCATTAAGGTCTGCAGCTGGGTGATTCTCCTAGCCTTGAGCTCACTGCGTGTCCGCAGGTTGTTGGTGTGTAGTGATAGCTTTTTAGCACTTTAAATGAACCATTCCGACAAAGGATTGAGGACAGTCTGATGGTGTGCAGAAGTTGTTTGGAATGGATTGTGCCTGGTTTGTGTGGAAGTGACATACCTGAGAGACTTTCCATGTTGTCAGATGTTGTAGTTGTGTTGGCTCAGAGTATGGCTAATTCTACAGGCAGGACAAGTGTTCAGCACAGAAATTGGGACTTTGTCAGGGCACGGCTGTGTCCAGCACACTTGGCCACATGGGATAAATAGAATTGGCTGCAATCTGACCTTGCAGGGTGAGAGCAATGTTCTCTGCGGTTATTGTGGAGTTGCCTTGCCATGTTAACTGAGTTGTTTGTCCATCACCATTCCTGGGATTTCTAAGCACCAATTTGATTTTATTCCAATACTGCTTCCACTATTTTAGTGTTAGGTTGGCACTTTATTTGGGTATTCTGCTCCCACAGAAGCTCACTGGTGTCCTGAGTTGATGATGCTGGTAGAGTTGGGGTTATGTGAGATCACGTGGCTATGGATTGTGGGGGAGTGTAGCTCAGCTCCATGACAGCCTGCCGTTTCCTACGGAAGCCCAGTTTAGAGCTGCTCAGCTCTACCGTTCCCACACTTGTGCACTGATCTTGCAGTGTCATGGTCATCTTTTAGCGTGATGCCAATTAATGCAACCACTAAGAGCCATTCCCAACCTGGGGTCCACGAAGCCTTGTTTGGGAACCCGCATGCCAAGAGGTCCTCTTGCTCAAGTCTTTCCAGCGGGTCTTGAACTCACGTCTCTGATACTGTTATTGCTAAAGATACGGTTAATACCTTTTAAGAATTCATAACATGTCTAATGATAAAATACCTTTGATCTAAAATGGCAATGCTGAAAAATTACAAAGTGCTTAAAATCATATCTTCAGCCCAGTAATAAAAATGTTTATTTTGTAGGTATATGGAGCAGAGATATTCGATACAAAAGCAACCTTCCTCTAACGGAGATCAACAAAATTTTGAAGAACATGGAAAGCAAAAAACTAATAAAAGCTGTGAAGTCTGTTGCTGTGAGTATATTAGTCCGGGTTTTGATAAAATACTCTCCACCTTACCATCCCTCTCTGAGATCTCTCAACATGTAAAGAAGGCATGATTTGACTGCACAGTGCAGCACTCTTAGATATTTTTAGATTATGGGCTCGGGTCTGTGCTTACATGTTTCAATTAAGGCAACACACACAAAATGCGGGAGAAACTCAGCAGGTCAGACAGTATCTGTGGAAATGAACAAACAATTGACGTTTCAGGCCCTTCCTCAGCACTGAAGTTTGCATGGTCACCTTCAAACTGAGTGTTTTCATTCAGTATAATAAAAAATGGAATTACCTTTAATCAGTTTATACTTAACACATACACTCAGTGGTCAGTTTATTAGGTACAGCTGTACACCTGCTCGTTAATACAAATATCTAATCAGCCAACTCAATACATAAAAGCATGCGGACATGGTCAAGAGGTTCAGTTGTTGTTCAGACCAAATATCAGAATAGGGATGAGATGTGATCCAAGTGACTTTGACCGTGGAACTATTGTTGGTGCCAGATGGGGTGATTTGAGCATCTCACAAATTGCTGATCTCCTGGGGTTTTCACAGTCTCTAGACCTTACAGAGAAAGGTGTGAAAAACAAAAACACCCAGTGAGCGGCAGTTCTGTGGGTGAAAACGCCTTGTTATTGAGAGAGGTCGGAGGAGAATGGCCAGACTAGGTTAAGCTGACAGGAAGGTGACAGTAACTCAAATAACCATGAGTTACAACAGTGGTGTGCAGAGGAGCATCTCTGAACGCACAAGTGGATGGGCTACAGCAGCAGAAGATGACAAACATACACGCAGTGGCCACTTTTAAGCACAGGAAATACCTGATAAACTGGCCATTGAGTGTATGAAACTTCCAGTGACTTTTGTGAAAGCAATACAACTCCAGAAATTCAAAGTACAGAAACAACCCATTGCTCTGTATTAATATCAATCTCATTAATCTCACTTTCCTCAAAGCCTTACATTTTACCCCAAATTCCCTTTTTTTTGAAAATTCTCTTATTAATGTTGGGGGAAATGTGAGCTATGGGGAAAGTAATTTCAATATTATTTCCAAAAATATTCCATTATGGAGGTGCATTAAAAAATATTAACACTTGTACATTGGTTAAGGTGAGAGGCAATATTTTTCTAGAGGGGATTTTGTTGTACAAACTAATGCCTGAAACACCAACTATGTTTTAAGTCTAGTCCATGATTTTCTTGATTGGTTTTGGCTGCCTGTTGAAATTGGAGAGCAGATTTTCAGATTCCCCCCCCTGCCCCGCCCCGCCCCCGAGTCGATTACTAAGATATCCTGTGCATCTGGTTGGTGATGAGCTTCACATTCTGATGTCCCAGGACACCCAGGAGCAGCGATGCAGAAGGGGAATGGGCAGCACCCTTGGTGCTAACTGAGAGATCAGAAATGTAACCCCATGTTAGTAGGTTGCGAAATTGAGTTCGGGGCAGGGCGGTGGCAGTGGGAGGGGGAAGAAAATCTTGTGATTTGTGACGGGCACCAGGTAACTGATCATAAAATCCACCGAATTATTTCAGCTGTTTACCTTGGTGCCTTTCAAAAATGCAATCAGTCCACCACATAATTTGTTTTAAATTTACTAATGTCTGTGGATGTTGCTGGTAAGGCCATCAATTATTGTTGCTCCCTCTTCTCACTTATGAGGAGGTGGTGTCGAAATGCCTTCTCCAATGGCTGTTTCCTTCTGGTGAAGTTGTGTCCACAGTGCCATTAGCAAAGGAGCTCCAGCATTTAGACCTGTGACAAAGAATGGATGAAGATTTATTTTTGACTCTCAATGTTTTAAAGAGCTGCTAGTTTCAGGGATAAATGCCTGCTTTGGCAGTAATGCACTGGAGTCAAGAGTAAGTAAAATGTCTATCCTCCCTTATTCCAGGCATCGAAGAAAAAGGTGTACATGTTGTATAACTTGCAGCCAGATCGGTCTGTGACTGGTGGCGCTTGGTACAGTGACCAGGACTTCGAGTCCGAGTTTGTGGAAGTGTTGAACCAACAGTGCTTTAAGTTCTTACAAAATAAGGTAAGGCTTTAAATTCTTACAAAATAAGCTGATGCTTTATAAGGCATTGTTCAGACCGCTCTTGAGAATATTATGACCAGTTTTGGGCCCCATATCTAAAAAAGGATGTCCTGGCATGGGAGGGGGTCCAGAGGAAGTTCACAAAAATGATCTTGGGAATGATGGGGTTAGAGAGTGGGGAGTGTTTGGCTCTGCTCCTGTACTCACTGGAGTTTTGAAGAATGAAGGTGAGGATCTCATTGAAACGTCTTGATTATTGAAAGGCCTGGATAGAGTGGGCGTGGAGAGGATGGTTCCTAAAGTGAGGAAGTCTATGACCAGAGGGAAAAGCCTCAGAGTAGAAGGACATCCCTTTAGAAGGGAGATGAGGAGGAATTGTTTTAGCCAGAGGGTAGTGAATCTGTGGAATTCATTGCCACAGACAGCTGTGGAGGCCAAGTCATTGGGTGTATTTCAGACATCCCACCTCTCCCGGAAGTTCTGGGAGTCTCCCGCATATCGATAGTGGCTTTCTGATGCTCGGAAATTATATACAATATCCTGGAAATAGATTTTTTTGAGCGGGAGAGGGAGAGCGAGCATCCTGATTGGTCTCTCTTCATGCTAAGAGTGGTCCCCAACCACCGGGCTGCAAGGAAACAATATGATTTGGCGATATGAAACGAAATTAGTCAGTTGCACCTTTCCTCATTCCCTGTCATGCACTGTTGAATTTTAACACACGCGAGGTCATCATTGGCCCAAGACATGCAAAGGGATTCCATCCGTGATCCCCAGTGAATCATCCATGTCAGCGTGGGGAAAAAGATCAACTCCTCCAGCTTGCAAATGACGGCGGGCTGAAAAGTATGTTTGACATAACATCTCTGGATCAAAGTCAAGGCTGAATATCCTGAGATAGCCATGAAAACGTTGCTTCCATTTCCAACATATTTCTGTGAAGCGGAGCTTTCTGCAATGAATGCAACGAAAACTAAATTGCGGAATAGACTGGACATAAGGAACCCTCTTCGAGTATCGATGTCTCTCATCACCCCTCGATAGGACCGTGTTGTTGCAGGAAAACAAGCCCAGGGCTCCCACTGATTCAGCGATACAGGTACTGGTCTGTTGCAATGATTTTATATGTTCATACGAGGAATATATGCGCTGTGTGTTTAATATCCAAACGTTACTTAAAATGTTACGATGCTATTGACTTACAAGTGACTTATAATTCAGTGGTCCCCAGCCTCTGGGCCGCGAAGAATACGGTGGTGGCCGGGACGCACCCAGCACATCTTTCAGAGAAAAGCCGAAATAAACAAGTTAATTAATTAGGTGCCGCCCGGCCCGTAAATGTCGGCCCAGATCAGAGGCAATTGCCAATTGCGTCGTCTCTGATCTGGGCCGACATTTACATGCCGGGCAGCACCTAATCAATTAGCTTGTTTATATCAGCTTTTTTCTTAAAGATGTGCTGGGTGCGTTCCGGCCATCGCTGTACCCCTGCATTCGTCGCGGCCCGGAGGTTTGGGACCACTGTTATAACTGACTTATCACTACATTCATGTGAGGAAAATATGCGCTGTGTGTTTAGTATCAAATTCGTTAGATAAACCCCTTTAGAAATGAAATCGAGCATATTAGCCACTGACAAGTGACTTATGGCTGACTTATCACCTATATTCCGGTTGCGTTTAACCTCCCCCCCCCACCGTCCTGTCCCGTCTCATCAGCCGGTCCGCAGGAATATTGTCAATATTAGACCGGTCCGCGGTGCAAAAAAGGTTGGGGACCCCTGATTTAAACTAGCTGGCTGGCTGCCAAGGAGCTACGCTATTGATGTCCTACGTGATGAGGCCAAAATCCCTGTAGACTTGCTTAAAGTTGTAATAGAATAAACATGACAACATAATATAATACAAGTACATACTTTAATCTCACATTTGCTGTATATACCCAACTTGGTTTACAGATTAGACAAAATCATTAAACAAAGTATTACATACACCCTTGGAGGTCGACCGGGGGTTGGGGGGGGGGGTGCGCGGAGGTGCTACCTCCCTAAGATGAGTTTTTGCAGGGTGGGATGTCTGGTATTTGAAGCTGAGGTTGATAGATTCTTGATTAGTAAGGGTGTCAAAGGCAGGAGAATGGGGTTGAGAGGGACAAATAATCAGCCGTGATTGAATGGCGATATAGACTTGATGGGCCAAATGGCCTAATTCTGCTCCCATCTTGTGATGCTGTAAACTGTACAGTTTGGAGGGACAAGTCATGATGGCCTGCATTGTGGGGGATTGACAATTTTTGGATTGATTGAAGCAGGATGAGGATAAGTGATTTAACAGACAGCATGTTGAAATAGCAGGGACCAAGGGCTTGAGCTTTGCATCATTAGTGGGAGAAATTCTAAGAATTTTGTTATTCAATGTTTTGCTCCAACACAGTTGGATGAAAATATTTGAGACCCTTCGATATCAGATAAATGAAATGTTTCACCGATGCATGGTATTTTCTAATGTAAGTCAATGTATGATGTAATTTCACCCCCTCGAGCTATTCTGCCCAATTGTTTTTTAAATTTCCAGTCTCAGAGAGCTGAATCTAGAAACATCTGACTCAGAGGCGTGGCTGCTATCAATAAAAATTCATGTTATTTCCAGGGAGAGGAATTATCCAGATGAATGTAGTTAAAGTAATTCCCCGACCTCAATGGCCATGATTCCTGTTCTATAAATGGATTGTTGTTCCAGCCAGAGAAGGACCCAGCTCTCCCCTCTGCCTGCACGTGTGAACTGGCAGCCTGTCAAGCTTCAGGGAGTTGCTCCAATCCTTACAGCAATTTCATATGTTGGAAATGAACAGAAACTGTTTGTGGAAGAGGATCGCAGGGATGGCTGTGATGGGAGAGTGAGCAGGCAGCCAGCCTCACTCACTCAGTGAGTGCTCTGTGCTCCCAGCTCTCCTCCTCTTCACTGAGACCTCGAGTGTTCCAACTCGGGTGGTGAGAGAAGGCACCTGGAAATACCCCAATTCCCACCCAACAGTCGATGCCTGCACCCAATAACGCCCAGTGGCCAATAAATCTATCCCAACAGTCTCTCAAATGTTTTTTCTATGTACAGGGCGTCCATCCAACTGGGGAAGGAACTGCATGATTGTCTGGAAATAATTATATATTTCTCCAATCCAGCAGTCCTACAATATCCAGTGTTTATTATAGGCTGATTTGTACTAGGGTAGTAATCAGTACATGCCACACACATTTACGTTGCGGAAGTGAATGGTAATATTGAATATATATTTTAAAGTCTTATTACTGGAAGTTAATCACTAATAAAGAAAGTAACCATGTGTTCCCTACAGGCTGAGGTGGCTCGGGAGAGTAAACAAAGTCCTATGGTTCAAAGGAACAGTTCGTTTGCTTCATCGCATGAAGTGTGGAAATACATCTGTGAATTGGGTATCAGCAAGGTACTAGAATGCTGTCTGTCTCTTTTCTTTAGACCTGTGAAGATGAGGTCTGTTGTCTAGCTAAAGTGATCAGTATTCAAAAATGACATTTTTATCAAATACGGTGTCTTTAAACCACTTTACCCTGCTTTTTCCAGTTTCAGGTTTAGTGAAGTTTGCAGATATTTTTTGCCTCATCGATTATGACATTCAACCTCCTCAACCAGTTCCTTTCCTTCCCTTTGTCCACGGACTAAATCTTATATGTTCCCATTCGACCTAAAATCGTCCTTCCTGATTCATTAGCTTAGAAATAACAAACAACATTTTCATCTCCTGTTCACATGTCCATAGATCCCTTAGAGTTGTGATGCAAGTTGATAGGGTTGTTAAGAAGGGATATGGTGTGTTGGCCTTTGTTAGAGGATTGAGTTCAAGAGTTGTGAGGTAATGTTGCAGCTCTTTAAAACCCTGAAAACAGGACACTTAGAATATTGTGTTCAATTCTGGTCGCCTCGTAGGAAGGATGTAGAAGTTTTCAGAGATTTACTATGATATTGCTTGGGCTAGAGGGCATGTCTTATGAAGATAGGTTGAGCAAGCTAGGGCTTTTCTCTTTGGAGCTAAGAAGGGTAAGAGATGACTTGATAGAGATGCGCAAGACGATAAGAGGCGTAGATCGAGTGAATAGCCAGAGATTTTTTTCCCCCAGAGTGGAAATAGTTAATACAAGGGGGCTTAATTTTAAGGTGATTGGAGGTAAGTATAGGGGGAATGTCAGAGGTAGGTTTTTTTAAACACAGAGAGTGTGATGGGTGTATAGAACGCCCTGCCAGGAGGGGCGGTGGTAGAGGCAGATACATTAGGGACATTTAAGAGACTCTTAGATAGGCACATGGATGATAGAAAAATGGAGGGCTGTGTAGGCAGGAAGGGTTAGATTGATTTTAGAGTAGGTTAAAAGGTCATCATAAAATCATGAGTCGAAGAATCTGTACTGTGCTGTAGTGTTCTATGTTTTGCCTTCAAGCTCATGCTGCCTTGGTTCCTCTGCCATCGTTCCACATTAAACCAAACTGTTGACAGTCCAGCTTCCATTTTTGGGTCCAAGGTTAGCAGAGTGTGAACATGAAAGTTGGAGGTAAAACCTACCTGCACACCCTTCTCAACCTTTCTGTTGCCATTTACTGCTGGCCTTCACCACCACTTTTCCAGTCCAGGGGTGCTGCTTTAAGTTCCCTCTGTTTTCTCATCTACAAGTCACCCCTTTGGAGATGCTTTTCAAATACATAGGCACTCTTAAATGCCTCTTCACTCCCTTGGATGGAAATAGTTGAGATCTGATAGATGCACAGAAATTTCCCACAATTAGAAACGGGTGTGGGGGGGGGGTATTGAAACCTTTTGTCACAGATTGCTTCTTGGGCTCCACTTCAAATAAATTTGAACCAGGGCAGGAAGTTTGTGATTGCTGTCTCCCACGATCAACATTGTGGGATAACCATATACTGCTGCTGTTGCTTTTCTGTAAGGGTTATGAATGTGTTTATAATACTGTAAATCTGCTGTCCTTGGGTGGCGATGTTAAAGGCTGTGACTGCACATTCTTTATATCTAAAACAAGCCACTGGACTAGAAAATAAGATGACATTTGGTTAATGTTGTTTATTAAGTCAGAGGTAGTATATAATGCAATGCTAATGAGATAGTGCCACTAATTATAGTATGTGGTATACTGAGCAGTTCTGTGGTATTTATCGCACTAATTAGTTCTGCTGTTCGGTTACATTCTTCTGTCATAACTGTAGAATGAGCACTTGCATATGGACACATTTTAAATCTTGGCGAATACTTTTCTTCCCCTCTTCCTCCAATCATTCTTCACTAATCTCATTAAATAATAGAATCCAGAAATGTTTTGAAGGCACTGCAGTACTGTTGAAGCGTAGCAGCAGAATTAAGATCCCACTGACAGCACAGATTACCAGCTAATCTGCTCCGTTGATTATGGTTGAGGAAATCGCCCTACTCTTCTTTGAATTGGTGCACTGGGACATTATGCTCACCAGAGGGCAGATGGGGTTTCCATCTGATCTCCTGCAAAAGAAAATACTTCTGATGGTCCCGCAGTGCTTCACAGGATTGTCAGCCTATATTACACGCTAAAGGTTTGAGCCAAGACCCTTCATCTGCCCTGATGAGGGGTCTCAGCCTGAAATGTTGACTGTTTATTCTTCTGCTGCCTGACTTGCTGAGTTTCTCCAGCATTTTATGTGTGGTGCTCTGGATATACAGCATCTGCAAAATCTCATGTGTTTATGTACTGAAGTCCCTGAAATGGACTTTCAATCTGGCTTCTGCCGACATTTGGTTTTGTAGCTTGCTGCTCTAGCAATGGGAAGATCTGGAATATTGGCCTTGTTTTTAAAGTCATGGTTGATCACTGTGAAGGATGTGAAGGCCTGTTACTGAAACCATTCATGGGCTAGGCCAGATGTTAATCAGTTGTTGCTTCAAATTGTAGCCTGATAATTTTGTTCAGTTCGTTTCTTCTGTTGCTCAGTAAATGAATTAACCACTAGGGCTCTTGCATTTTCAGGTGGAACTCTCAATGGAAGATATAGAAACTATTCTAAATACGTTGATATATGATGGGAAAGTAGAGATGACGATTATAGCTGCGAAAGAAGGCACGGTTGGTAGCGTGGATGGACAAATGAAGCTGTATAAAGCAGTCAATCCCATCATCCAGCCCACTGGCCTGATGAGGACGCCTTGTGGGATGTGCCCAGTAAGTGTGGCTTCTTTGGGATCAGTGAAGTATTGTTTCATTTATATTCATGGGACATTCATTACTCAATCTCACGGGAGAAATGATTGAAGTTGAAGAGGACAGTTTTTAAATCAATATTGGTCATGACACCAGGATACTTCTGCCAATTTATGTAACCACTAAATTGGTTTAGGTAAATACTTGAGAATATAATGTGAACATAGCCTAAAGGATTTCTGTGATTGATGGATTTCAGGAAATTATTCCCCCTCTCCTCCCCTTGCCAGTTTTGGTTCTCTGCACTTGGGTTTATTTTGGTGTTTGTGTACAACGTACTGTGATTTAATTCAATGGGTTGAATCCATATCCGCCTTTCTCTGGCAGCAATTTTGGCCCTACATTTGGGTGCAAACATTCAAACTTCCTGAACCGTTCTTCCACTTAATTTGAGTGTTTGTAGCTCTGTCAGCACCGTAAAACCATACACCAATGTCTGGCAGCATTCAGTGCCATTGCATTGCCTTGTTTCAAAGAGGACTATGAATAACATCTGTTTAGGACTCCAGGCTCCTAGACTTAGCAAAGGAATAAAGAGATTGCTGACAGAAGGCTGTCATGTCCACCTTCAGAGATTGCAAGACAGGCTCTGAGCTTGGATAACCCTACAGCTTCCTGTTCCTGTTACTTCCTACTGGTTCGGTAGATAATAAGGTTGAAGAATGAATGGACTGGGAGGGTGAGTAGGGTATTTGGTCATTACTGCACTTTTTGCAGTTTGTCTTTTGCCCTGTAAGTGGGAATAGTCTCAAACTCTATAAACACATTTAGGACAACAGCAAGTGGTACCTTTGACGGGGTGGGGGGGATATATGAGGAGCTTTGACGAAGAGTAATTGGAAAAAAAACTGCTACTACACTCAAGGCTGAAGGTGACTGAAAGCTTGGAGGAGTGGAGATGGATGCCAAGGTTGTGGGTCTTTTAGACTGAAAGCACTGCTGTTAGTATTGAAGCTAAAGCATTTGTTGCTGTTCAGAGAGCTCATGGAGACCCTCAGTTTGTAATTACCCCATTCCCTATGTAGTTGATCACTTCCAATAAGTGGTGACATTCTGTCTAAATTATCCCTCAGCCTACCTCCATTATCTTACTCTCAGAAGGAGGCTAAGGCACTGAAAATCTGCAGGAGTCCTCCACCTCAAATAGTGAGGTCAGAATTTATTGCTCTGTATTTAAATTTTGTTTACAGCAGGAAGAAATATGTGCAAATGGTAATTCCCAAAATACATTGCCGGAATTTTGCAAATGTCATCTCACTGGATCCACTTCTTTCCTATTTACCCAGAAAGATGTAAATATTTTACAAGTAAATCTGTTCGGCACTGCAAAAGGTAGTTGTGCGTAACCTGTAAAGATGCCGAGTAAACCGTTATGAAGCTGGGGTCCCCTTCAAAATGACTCTGACCCCTCTGGTGATCTGTTGCTTCTACATATCGGTGTATTCTCTCTCTTACTCAGTTTCAGACAGGAGCTCAGTTCCTCTTAATGTTTCTTCCAGGTATTTGACGATTGTCATGAAGGCGGGGACATCTCTCCTGCGACTTGTCTATACATGACAGAGTGGCTGGAGTTTTAACCAACATTGTAATAAAAAGAACATTAAAAAACAATGTCAATAGAACTTGGACGATGGACCATGTAGATTTATGAGAGGATTTGTATCAAGTCCATGGCACTGAAGCAGCTCATTCAGGCCAATTGGTTTATGCTCTGTGAGCCACCTTTCAACTTCTCCAGCAGACACATCTTCCAATCTCTTAACTGATAATCTTGCTAACCATTATATGTACTGGAACCAAGTCAAGAGTTCTGCGGGAGACAGATGTGCAGGCAGACGTGAGAAAACACCACAGAAAAGTACTTAAATCTGTTTTTTTTGTTTTTACGCCTACATTTCTTTATCATCTACACAATTCTTGATTCAACAGTTTACTTGTAAAAAAAAAAAGTCATGAAAATTTAATAAAATGTTTACTGTTTCGAAGTATGTAATTGTTTTTAAGACCACAACAATTTACGTTTGCTAGAGCATCTTTAAAGTAAAGGTACTATGTTTTGATGGCTCACAGGAACACTGTCGGCCAAAATGGTACTGGGCCAATATGAGAGGCTATGGCAAAGAATTTCATTGTGTTAAGAGAGTAGAGTTTTAGAATACAAAGTCTGATCCATTGTGTCAATACTGAAGGTCTAGCTGTCAATATTGAGAAAAGGAAAATCTGAAATGCAGAAGTAGCCAAAATTGACTGGAAGAATGCAGAGCCGCATGTCACCAAAAACAGGCTATCAAGCCAAAACACTATGTGTCATTATTTATTCTGTACAAGACCAAGATGTGGCTTCAGAACACATGCCAAACACTAATCCTTATACATGCTGTTCGTCGGCAGGTAAGGTTTGTGAATGTTGTTAGTTAAATTAGAGAAGAATTTGTAACTGGAATAAAAGGACCAGAAGTTAATAGTCCCCATGATCATTCTATAAATTAGAACTGATATTTTGTTGCTGTTAAGCTGTTATTGTGAAAAACTTATCTAGTGATGGTTTAGACTTTAGAATGTACATTATTGGTTTCTAACAAACTTTTAATTGCAGTTTAAGTCCGTCTGCATTTTCTCCCCACCGACTTTACCTCTCAATCATTTGTGATTTCTGCCCATGAAGCAAAGATGAAGGCTACTATTACTAGTGACAATTATGCTGGATTTATAGAAATCTTTGATATTGCAAAATCATTTTAAGTATCCAACTTTTGGAACAGGTACTAAAGCAGAACCAGCTTACCTTATTATTTTTAAAAACATTTTATAAGAAGCAAGATGCTGCAGTGTAGAGCAGATAACCTGATAACATTGAGAATATGGATGGTAGCTTAGACCATGAAAGGCCTGTTTCAGAGTTATCACATGTACATGTAAATCGAAACACGGTAAAGTGTGTCCTTTGCATTAATAACCAACACAGCCGAGGAGGTGCCAGGGGCAGCCCACAAATATCACCATACATTTCAACACCAACATAACATCACCACCGTGCTTGGCAGAAATACACAGAACACATCAAGCAACAACAGAAAGATATGCCCTGTTCCTCCCTCTCACCAACGTACATATTTGCTGTAATAATTTCTTATCCCTGCTAGGGACAGAAATATGTCTACAATGTTATTGATCTGGGAGACTACAATGAGTGCAGAATGTGGGGAACAAACCATAGATATTTGTATGTATATATAACATGCTCTGAAGGTTGCCAAAGTGTCAGCTGAATGATTTGCACCTCTATATTACCTTAAACAGCAGACTTCCATTATTCAATGCTTATTATGGGGCAGCACAAGTACAACACTTTCTTTGCAGTCCGAGCTGTAAGATCAGGGTTCAATTCGCACCACTGTACATTCTCTCCATGACTGAGTGGGTTTCCTCCCATTTTTCCAAGACATATGGTTGGGGATAGTGAGCTATGGGGATGCCGGAAACATAGCATCTCTTGCAGGCTCCTTAGCACATTTCTCGCTGATTTGACTGATAAACGACTGTGTTTCGATGTACATGTGACAAAGTTACTCTTTAAGTTTATACTTGGATAACATAATCAGTTATCATTATGTGCAAGTCCTCATCAACATAGTGCTATCAACCCTGGCTTATTTTTGCTCTTCCCAAAATACAGATTCTCTTTGTTTATGATCAAAAGAAAGATCTGCCAGTAGACAGGTCAAACCAATTTTTATTTCGTTAAGTGGTTTAGCCATAAATATTGCATTAAAAACAGAATTACAGCTGGTTAGGCAGCTTCTGTGGAAACAGAAACACTATCAACGTGATAGCTCCAAGACACTTTGTTGCAAATGAAGAAGAGTACTGGACCCGAAATCTGAATTAACTCTGACAGCTCTTAGCAAATTGTCGCCATACTCTCTGTAAACCAAAAGGACATAAATATAGAAATCAATAAATCCATTGTCATTTGGGCAAATGAGATTTATCATTAATATAGTACTTACTACCTTTTAAATAAAAGGATCTGCAGCTATTTAAATCTGACCACTTCAGAGGGGATACCAAACAGACATGTGAATGGGGTTGAGAGGAATAATAAATCAGTCATGATGGAATGGGAGAACAGACTTTAAGGGCTGAATTGTCCAACCATGTTTCTACGTCTTTTGTTATTAATGTGTTCAATGATTATGGAATGGGAAAGCACACTTGTGCTGGCCCCACTATTCACCCCCTGTTTGTGACATCAATCTCAGTGATAATCATCAGAAAATCTCCCTGCTCCTCAGCAGATTAATTTCACAGATCAACATGGGGTGTATTATCACACACTTTCCATGTTGTGGACTTGTGGAGGACAGCTCTTGTTTGAGCTGAATAGCCTATTTCTGTGACTTCTATATAGAGATCTGAATTCTTCCATTTCTGGCCACTTCTGTATCTCAGAGAAATGTGGAATAAGATGTACTACTTGGATTAGTCTAGAACCTTGTGAGGAGTTTTACATGAACCAAAACATAAAAAAGGCAGAAGAGTTAAACAGGTATTTTGTAGACACTACAGCAGAAGCTGGTATCCCATTAATGCCAAAAAATACATTCGATGGAATTAATATAGCTGGATGAGATGGTGTCCATCACTAAGGATCCCTACCACCAGAATGTACCCTTTTCTCACTGTTACCATCAGGAAGGCGGTCCAGGAGCCTGAAGGCACGCACTCAGTGATTCAGGAACAGCTTCTTCCCCTCTACCATGTGATTTCTAAATGGACATTGACCCCATGAACACGACCTCACTACCTTTTTATATCTGATTTTTTGCACTACTTATTTTAACTATTTAATAGACATATGTGTACTCAATGTAATTAAGTGTTTTTCTCTATATTTATTTATCATGTATTTCATTGTACTGCTGTTGTAAAGTTAGCACATTTCGCAACATAAGCCTGTGATATTAAACCTGATTCTGATAACTTCAGCGATAATGGATGCATTAATTACAATCTTTCAGCAATCCTTAGATTCTGAAGAGATACACTATATCATGGCGTTACAGAGGGTTTTGTTCTTCGAAACCCATTCATAAAGTGAACTCTTCTTCCCCCCACTGAATCCCAAGTTATAAGTGGGTGCATTCTACAGGATTTTTTTCTCAGCAGAAGTAATAGCAACACACAAATATAGGCAGACATTTTTAAATACATAGTAAATAGAGGTAAGATAATTTAAGAATATTACTTGCAATAAATGATAGTGGTGCACAAAAACACAAGTACTAACCAGAGACGTTGTGGAGTGTTGCGTGGTGGAACGGAGTTAGGGAGAGGGAGGCTCTGATTTTAAGACAAGGAACGCATCAAGAGTTGACTGTTGTTTGCGACGTACTTTTTCCTTGTACATTTCCCTGTAACAGCTCATAGCATCTTGCAGTAAGCGGCCAACCCTTAGACTACGTTCTCGGTTTGGGTCGTTCACACTAAGGATATGCACAACCTGATCAATGTATGATAAGGCATCCGAAAGATGGTTTGTCATTATTTGAAGAGGAGCTGGTGGTGTTTCTATCATATCAATTTCTTGTGAAGCCTGCTCTTGCTCCAACAACATGAGATCTTCATCTGACAAATAATCTTCATACGAATCCAAGAGGTGAATCACATCTCCTTCGACAACATCTTCAAATCCGGCCTCATTTGCTAGCTCTACTATGTCTCTGGTAACCTTTTCTGCTGATTCTGCTGGTGGAAAGCCACTAAAGTTGTTGATGCACTCTGGCCAAATGTTTTTCCAGGCACCATTCATTGTAGAAACTTTCACTTCATCCCATGACTCAGCTATGTTATCTATTGCATTCATAATGTTAAAGCTTTTCCAAAATTCTCGAACTGTTGGCTTACCTTCTCCATCAGTTGCATAAGTCAATTGTTTAAAAGTTTTTCTTAAATAATATCTTTTGAAAGTTGCAATTACACCTTGATCCATTGGTTGTAATAAGGCTGCTGTGTTGAGGGACAAGTACTCAACTCGCACATTATTCGAAAGATCATTTAGATTCAGTGGGTGGCTAGGAGTGTTATCCAAAATGAGCAGTGCTTTGTTGGAAAGATGATGTTTGGCACAGTACTTTTCTACAGCTGGACAGAAATAGTTGATAAACCAGTCATGAAAAATAGTCACAGTCATCCAGGCTTTGCTGTTTGAGTGCCAAATCACCGGTAGGTTAGGTTTTGCATAACCCTTGAGAGCGCTGGGATTTTCACAGCTGTACACTAGAAGGGGCTTTAACTTAAAATCACCAGCAGCATTGCCTCCTACAAGTAGCGTCAGGCGATCATTGGAAGCTTTAAAGCCCGGGATGGCCTTCTCTTCTTTTGAAATATATGTTCTGTCAGGCATGCGTTTCCAAAAAAGACCCATTTCGCCTACATTAAATACCTGTTCTGGCATGTAAGCTCCTTCATCAATTACCTTCTTCAGTTCACTCGGATAATTTATTGCAGTACTGGCAACAGCATTATGCACTTTATGCAAGTTGAATCGCTTTTGAAACATGTCAAACCACCCTTTACTTGCCAAGAAAGGTTTTCCTTGTGCACCGCTGCCCTCTTCTTTCAAAAGTTCATCATAGAGGCTCTTGGCCTTAGCTTGAATAACATTTGTACTTAATGGCACATTATCCTGCGTCTGGTCTTTTATCCACATGCTCAGGAGTCTTTCCATATTAAGTATCACTTTGCTATGGTGAAAGTAGAGTGTTTGAGCATTTAATGGTGCAGCAATTTGAACACTTGTCTTAATTTCATCTCTGCTGTCTCTTATCGTTGCCACTTCAGATGTGGCTAGCCCCAAAGTTTTAGCAATTGTACTAAGTTTTTCTCCGGCATCAAACCTTCGTAAAATATCGAGTTCTATATCCAGTGAAATTGCTTTACGTAGTTGTTTAGGTTTACAACTTGCACTTGAACTTGTTAGCCTTTTTCCGGACATCTTGAGGGTAAATAAAATGAGAAAATCTTGAAAATAAACTGCTAGGAAAAAAAAACTAAACCTGTTGTACTAACTGAATTCAACTGAAATCGCCACGTTTTCTGCACATGGATCAAGAAACATGAACTGAATTTCTGAAAGAATTTGTCGCTTTTTCATAATGTTGTGCCTATTTATTTACATAAGAGTGATTTTTTTTATTCTGTACCTCAGATTATTTGGTAGTGATTTGTGAATTCAGCAAGGGCAAGTTTCTGCTACCCAAACTGCGGTAATGGCAGGTTCATTATATCAAAGGATTGGAAGACTGTAAAAATTATAACATGATTCAAAAAGGATGGAATATAAAAAGTGGTGATTTCAGGCCAGTTAACTTGATGTTAGAAAAGCACTGGCATCAATTATTATGGAAATTATAACAATAACATTAGGAAAATCAAAAGATTCAAAAAGGGAAGTTATTGACATTGGTTTGTAAAGTAATGAACGATGGACTGATGGAACTGCTTTGCTTGGAAGTGGCATAGACTCAGCTTGGCAGGAATGTCTCCTCCTGTATTGTATTAAGTGGTAACCTGAGCAAACATGGCTTCATGAATGTGAAATCATGTCTGACAAGTTCATGGAAACTGCACTGTGGCAGACAGGAAAGCTGTACAAGACTGACCAACACATCGCTAACACCAGCCAACCTGCTACCAAGGAAAGCTGCTGGAAAGAGGCCAGCAACATAATGAAGGATCCACCCGCCCTGCTCAAGGAACATCCTCCCACCCACTCCCATCGGGGAGGAGGCTACCTAGCATCCATGCCAGGACCACCAGACTCAAAAACAGTTACTTTCCCCAAGCAGCAACACCTCCACCCAGCAACCCACCCCATCACACATCCCACCAAAACTACTTTATCAGTTTCTTTCAGGGCTACCCTATGTACAGACACTCCTGTACCTAGTGTCACTTTATGGACATGCAATCTGTGTATATAAGCTATCTTATGTGTTTTTTTTGTGTTCTTTATCATATTTAGATTTTTTTTTGCTGCATCGGCTCCTGAGTAACAATTATTTCTTTCTCCTTGACACTTGTGTACTGGAAATGACATTAAAATATCTTGAATCTTGAAGAAAAATGAGTCCAGAGTGGATCAAAGGGAACCTCGGCTTCTGTACCTTCAAGATATCCTGGATCCTTGACTTTCTCATCGTAAGTCCACAGTCCGTCCAGGTTGGAAATAATATCTCCTCCATGTTGACAATCAATACAGGCACACCTGAAGGACGTGCACTCAGCCCTCTCTTCTACTCTCTCTACAGTTACCACTGTGTGGTTAGACACAGCTCATACACCATCTATGAATTCGTTGTGACACAACTGCTGTTGGCAGAATCTCAGACGGTGATGAGGTGGTGTATGGGAGTGAGGTAGATCAGCTTGTTGAGTGGTGTCATAACAACAACACTTGCACTCAGCATCAGTAAGACCAAGGTATTGGTTGCGGACTTCATGAAGGGGAAGTTGGGAGAACACAGATCAGTCCTCATTGAGGAGTTGGCAGTGGAAAGGGTGAGCAGTTTCAAGTTCCTGGGTTTTAACATCTCTCAGATATATTCTGGGCCCAACATATTGATGCATGACAGCAGCTATATTTCATTAGGAGGTTGAAAAAGTTTGGTACATCACCAAAGACTAATAGATTTTTAGAGATGCACTGCGGAGAGGATGCTATTTGCAGCACCGTCTGGTATGGAGTTGCCAAAGCACAGGATTGGGAAGAGCTGCAGGGCATTGTAAACTCAGTAATTCCATCATGGGCATACGCCACTCCACAACCGAGGACATCCTCAAAACGCGGTGCCTTAAGGAGATGGCATCCATCATCATTAAAGGTCCTCACCATCAAGGACAGTCCCTCTTCTCATTCATTGCTGCCTTCATGGGTGAGGTACAGGAGCCCGAAGGAACATTCAATAATGTTTCAGGATCAGCTTCCTCCCTTCTGCCATCAGATTTCTGAATGGACCAGAAACACTACCTCACTTTTTGCACTATTTAAAACATATCTTTCTTGTTGTAACATAGTAGTTTTTATATGACCATAAGACATAGGAACAGAATCGAGACACCTGACCCATTGGGTCTGCTCTGCCATTTCATCATGGCTGACTCATTTCCCTCTCAACTCCAATCTACTCTCTTCTCCCTGTAACCTTCTGTGTCCTGACTAATCAGAAACCTATCAACCTCTGCCTTACATGCACTCAGTGACCTGGCCTCCACAGATTCACCGACCTCTGGCTGAAATAATTCCTCCTCATCTCTGTTCTAAATGGATGTCCCTCTGTTTTGAGGCTATGCCCTCTTAGACTCCCGCACCATAGGAAACATCCTCTTCACATCCACTCTATCTAGTCCTTTTGAGAGGTTTCAATGAGATCTCCCCACATTTTTCTGAATTTCAGCAAGTACAGGCCCAGAGCCTTAAATCGCTGTTCATAAGATAACCCTTTCATTTCCGGAATCATTCTCGTGAACCTTTGAACCGTCTCCAAAACCAGCACATCCTTTCTTAGATAAGGGGCCCAAAACTGCTCACAATAGTCCAAGTGAGGCCCCACCAGTGCCTTATACAGCCTCAGCATCACATTCTTACTTTTACATTCTAGTCCTCTCGAAACGAATGCTAACACTACATTCACTTTCTTTACCACCAATTCAACCTTTGGGAAATCCTGCACAAGGGCTTCCAAATCTCTTTGCACCTCAGATTTTTGAATTTTCTCCGTTCAGAAAATAGTCTATGCTTTGATTCCTTCTGACCAAAGTACATCACCATACACTTCTGCAAACTCTCTGCTTTCCCAGTACTACCTATCCCTCCACATATCTTTATATTGTCCCCAAACTTGGCCACAAAAACATCAACTTCATCATAAAATTGTTGACATACAATGTAAAGATTAGCAGTTGCAACACAGACTCCTGTGGAACACCACTTGCCACCAGCAGCCAATCTGAAAAGGATCCCTTTATTCCCTCTCTTTGCCCCCTGCCAATCAGCCACTGCTCTATCCATGCCAGAACTGCACTGTACTCCTGCTGTAAAACAAATTTCATGTCATATGTCAGTGGTAATAAGCCTGATTCTGATTCAGTACATGCAACATAACTGGAGTTTCTAAAGATGTTCATATAAGGTGCCACATAAAAGATTACTTTCAAGATACAAGCTCGAGGGATCAGAGGTACGATGTTAGCATGGAGAGAGGACTGGCTATCTGGCTGAAAGCAGTGTATGGGAATAAGGGGGCTAATTTATAGTGCTTCACAAACTGTAGCTGTTGAAATACACTCAGTGGCTACTTTATCAGGTACGCCTGCTTGTTAATGCAAATATATAAACAGCTAATCAGGTAGCAGCAACTCAATGCATTAAAGCATGCAGACACGGTCAGGAGGTTCAGTTGTTGTTCAGGCCAAACTTCAGCATGGGGAAGAAATCTGATCTAAGTGACTTTGACCGTGGAGTGATTGTTGATGCCAGACAGGGTTGTTTGAGCATCTCCAAAACTCCTGGGGCTTTTTACTCACAAATCTCTGGAGTTGACAGAGAATGGTGTGAAAACCAAAAAAACATCCAGTGAGCGGCAGTTTTGTGGATGAAAATGCCTTCTTGAGAGCTCAGAGGAGAATGGCCAGACTGGTTCAAGCTGACAGAAAGGTGACAGTAACTCAAGTAAGCACATGCTACAACAGTGGTATACAGAAGAGCATCTCTGAACGTGCAACATGTTGAACCTTGATGTGGATGAGCTACAGAAGCAGAAGAGCATGCAGTGTTCCACTCCTGTCAGCTAAGAGCAGGGAACTGAGACTGTAGCAGGCACAGGCTCAGGCTCATCAAAACCTGACAGCTGAAGACTGGAACAACATTGCCTGGTCTGACAAATCTTGATTTCTGCTGCGACATGCAGACAGTAGCATCAGAATTTAGCATAATCAACACAAATCTATGGATACATTCTGCCTTGTGTCAACTGTTCAGGCTGGTGCAGCTGACAAATCTGCAGCAACTGCGTGATGCGACATGTCAACGTGGACCCGACTCTCTAAGGAATGTTTCCAGTGCCTTATTGAATCCATGCCACAAAGAACTCAGGCTGTTCTGGGGCAAAGGTGGGTCCCACCCAGTACTGGAAAGGTGTACCCAATGAAGGGGCCACTGAGTGTATACTGATGATTTAAAGGAAGTGCATATACTGTAGACCAATATCTGGATTATAAGAAGTAGTGAGAAAGCAAATTGTGATGATTATAAACAATTTACACAGAGAAATATGCAAATTAAATCTGTAGAGACCATGGCAGCACAGCAGTTAGCACGACATCATAGCAGTTCGGGGCGTTCCAGAGTTCAATTCCAGCGCCGTCTGTCAGGAGTTTGTACGTTCTCCCTGGGAACCACTCAGGTTTCCTCCGAGTGCTCCGGTTTCTTCCCAGAGTCCAAGGACATACCTGTTAGCAGGTTAGTTGGTGATTGTAAATTGCCCTGTGATCAGGCTAGTCGGGGGTCGCTGGACGTTGCGGCTCTTTGGGCCGGAAGAGCCTGTTCTGTGCTGTCTCTCTAAACAAAAAACAAACAAAAAAAATAAATGTAGGGTTACTAATTTAGGAAGAAAGAGCAATAAAACCATATTACACATGTGTTTCGGCCTTTTGGGTAACGGAATTTCACCTTTTACAGAATTCATGAATAACTACACAAAATTTTGAGATGCAATATAAAATTCGCTCTTCAGAATTCAGATAAAAATAGTAAATTAATTTTTAACTCACATATCCTGACGCAGGTGACACAGCTTTGCATGATGAAATATGGGCCATTTTTAGGATCCCCTGCCAGAACATGGGGGTCACCTGTATTTGAAAAGAAGATTGGCTACAGCACAAACAGGTCTGGGGTACTCAAATACCTGAGACAGAGAAAGCTGCAGGATAGGCACAGCCAGGTAATCAGGAAGGTGAACACAATGCTGGCTATTATTTCAGGAGAGTTCAAATATAAAAGTAGTGAGTCTCACTAGAACTTCACAAGGGACTACAAGACCTCACCTAGAGTACTGTGTACAGGTTGGCACCCTATTCAAGAGGGGTATGCCATCATTTGAAGCATTCAGGAGATGGTTTCATGGATAGAGGGACTGTCTTAGGAGGGAAAGTTGGACAGGTTGGGTTTGTACTTAATGGCATTTATAAGAACGAGAGGTATTCTTACTGAAACTCGTAAGGTTCTTAGGGAGATATATAAAGTAAACGTGGGATTAGATAGTACAATGCCTGGCTTAGCAAGCACCTATTCAATATAGCGATTAGAATGAATTTCTCTGGTGAGTTTTGATTCTTTGTCTTTGAAAACTCTGGACCAAAGAATTCCTAATGAACATTGATTTCTCTGTCTTCTGATAATTTCTCCCCCCTCCACCTTCTCTCTCTTTTTCAATTCCCCATTACGGCTTCCCCCCCGCTTACCCATTCTCTTCTCCTCACCTGCCTCTGATGCCCCTCCTCCTTCCCTTTCTCCCATGGTCCACTCTCTTCTGCTATCAGGTTCCTTCTTCTTCAGCCTTTTCCACCTATCACCACCCAGCTTTTCCCTCATCTGGCTTCATCTATCACCTGTCAGCTTGTGCTCCTTCCTCTCCCCCCCACCTCCGTATTTTAGCTTCTCCTCCCTTCATTTCTCATCCCAACTATTTTTTCCCTTCTATAGGTGCTGCCTGACCTGCCGAGCTCCTGCAGTATTGTGTGTGTTGCTCTGGATTTCCAGCAGCTGCAGAATCTCCTGTGTTTATTCCATATGGTCTCCCCCTGTTGCTATTTGTTATGGGAATAGGAATAGGCAACTGAGCTCAGCATCTTGTCCTTTCATCTTCGAACACTGGGAAAAGGGGACAAGGGTTCCTGGAGACTGGGTCCAGTGCACTCTGTTATCATCTGGAATGCCTCAGCATCTGCACTTTCAAACAAGCACCAAATTCTGCTTTCCTCCTAGTTACCAGTGTTCTCTCTGTCAGATGCTTCATTCAAATCCTGAGCCTCAATCCCCTGAGGTAACAAACACCAGATTCTGCTGGAAGATTATTAACGTAATGAAAGATGCACTTTGGTCTTCCAATATGAGATGTCTGTCAGTGAAAACTGCTGATTTGCGCTGCTGCACTACAAACGGTGGTGGTAGTGGGTTCGGCCCAGTACATCATGGCTAAAGCCCTCTCAACTCCTGAGCTCATCTACATGATGTGCTGTTGTAGGAAAGCAGCATGCATCATCAGAGATCCCTATCACCCAGGCCATGCTCTCTTCTCACGCCTGCCAACAGGTTGAAGGTACAAGAGCCTCAGGACCCACACCACCAGGTTCAAGAACAGTTACTGCCCCTCAACCATCAGGCTCCTGAACAAAAGGGGATAACTACACTCACTTGCCCATCCATTGAGACTTTCCCACAACCAATAACCTCACTTTACAGCAAACAACAGGAATTCTGCAGATGCTGGAAATTCAAGCAACACACATAAAAGTTGCTGGTGAACGCAGCAGGCCAGGCAGCATCTCTAGGAAGAGGTCCTGACGAAGGGTCTCGGCCTGAAACATCGACTGCACCTCTTCCTAGAGATGCTGCCTGGCCTGCTGCGTTCTCCAGCAACTTTTATGTGTGTTACCTCACTTTACAGACTCAGTACCTCATTATGTCATGTTCTCGTTTTTTATTGCTACTTATTTATATTTGCATTTGTAGTTTGGTGTCTTCTACACTGATCTTTCAATGATCCTGTTATAGTTACTATTCTATAGATTTGCTAAGTATGCCCGCAGGAAACATCTTGGTGAACGTCTTCTGCATCCTCTCCAAAGCCTCCATGCCCTTCCTTGTAATGAGGCAACCTCAACTGCACACAGTACTCCAAATGTGGCCCAGCCTATGTTTGATACAGCTCCATCATGACCGGACAACTGTTACATTCAACTGCCCAACCCACGAATGCAAGTATGCCGTAGGCTTTGCCACTCTATCTACCTGTGCTATCATTTTCAGGGGGTGCATGAGTTACGGACACCTGTTCATACCAATGAGTTCTCATAAATACAGTATTAATAAAGTAAGAACTAGTCTTGGAAAAAATGTTTACATGTGACTTGTCAACAACAATCAGATACCATTGTTTCCTAAGAATAGAGGCACCATTTTCAATACAGAATCAACTTAACAGAGCTACTTCAGAAAATGACATACAATAATCTCTAATGATACTTACATAGAATAGTACAGCACATTACAGGCCCTTCGGCCCACAATGTTGTGCCGACCCTCAAACCCTGCCTCCCATATAACCCCCCACCTTAAATTCCTCCATATACCTGTCTAGTAGTCTCTTAAACTTCACTAGTGTATCTGCCTCCACCACTGACTCAGGCAGTGCATTCCACGCACCAACCAGTCTCTGAGGAAAAACCTTCCTCTAATATCCCCCTTGAACTTCCCACCCCTTACCTTAAAGCCATGTCTTCTTGTATTGAGCAGTGGTGCCCTGGGGAAGAGGCGCTGGCTATCCACTCTATCTATTCCTCTTATTATCTTGTACACCTCTATCATGTCTCCTCTCATCCTCCTTCTCTCCAAAGAGTAAAGCCCTAGCTCCCTTAATCTCTGATCATAATCCATACTCTCTAAACCAGGCAGCATCCTGGTAAATCTCCTCTGTACCCTTTCCAATGCTTCCACATCCTTCCTATAGCGAGGTGACCAGAACTGGACACAGTACTCCAAGTGTGGCCTAACCAGAATTTTATAGAGCTGCATCATTACATCGCGACTCTTAAACTCCATCCCTCAACTTATGAAAGCTAACACCCCATAAGCTTTCATAACTACCCTCCCTACCTGTGAGGCAACTTTCAGGGATCTGTGGACATGTACCCCGAGATCCCTCTGCTCCTCCACACTACCAAGTATCCTGCCATTTACTTTGTATTCTGCCTTGGAGTTTGTCCTTCCAAAGTGTACCACCTCACACTTCTCCGGGTTGAACTCCATCTGCCACGTCTCAGCCCACTCCTGCATCCTATCAATGTCTCTCTGCAATCTTCGACAATCCTCTACACTATCTACAACACCACCAACGTTTGTGTCGTCTGCAAACTTGCCAACCCACCCCTCTACCCCAACATCCAGGTCGTTAATAAAAATCACGAAAAGTAGAGGTCCCAGAACAGATCCTTGTGGGACACCTCTAGTCACAATCCTACAATCTGAATGTACTCCCTCCACCACCACCCCCTGCCTTCTGCAAGCAAGCCAATTCTGAATCCACCTGGCCAAACTTCCCTGGATCCCATGCCTTCTGACTTTCTGAATAAGCCTACCATGTGGAACCTTGTCAAATGCCTTACTAAAATCCATATAGATCACATCCACTGCACTACCCTCATCTATATGCCTGGTCACCTCAAAGAACTCTATCAGGCTTGTTAGACACGATCCGCCCTTCACAAAGCCATGCTGACTGTCCCTGATCAGACCATGATTCTCTAACTGCCCATAGATCCTATCTCTAAGAATCTTTTCCAACAGCTTTCCCACCACAGACGTAAGGCTCAACAGTCTATAATTACCCGGACTATCCCTACTACCTTTTTTGAACAAGGGGACAACATTCGCCTCCCTCCAATCCTCTGGTACCATTCCTGTGGACAACGAGGACATAAAGATCCTAGCCAGAGGCTCAGCAATCTCTTCCCTCACCTCATGGAGCAGCCTGGGGAATATTCCGTCAGGCCCCGGGGACTTATCCGTCCTAATGTACCTTAACAACTCCAACACCTCCTCTCCCTTAATACTTGTGCAATGATACTCCACTAAATCAGACCAGTGTAAACCCTCTCCAAAACCAGACCAGTGCAAGCCTCCCCGACAGAGCTGTTTTGGAAAACGACATGCAATAATCTCTAATGATATTTGTGCAATGATACTCCATTAAGTGGTGTAACAGTCACTGATACTTCATTGAAACCACTCTTTGTGTGAAACATTCTGATTCTGTAATGTAACCAGGCATGGGAGGACATAAGTAACATAAATATCCATGTTAATTGGCCTTCATCAAGATCATTCCCTACATTACTGAGGAGATATGGTTATCATATTAATTGGTATTGTGTATTTTGCAACTTAAGAATACAATTTGCTTATGGACACCCCTAAAATCATAACCTGTCCATAACCCGAAGATCCTGGTTGTTGGTGTGCACTCCATACATCCCTGAAAGTGGAGAATAGTACAGAAGTGATAGGATAGTACAGAAGGTGTTTGCCATGCTTGCTTTCCGCAGTCTGGGCACTGGCTGTAAGAGTTGTGAAGTCACAAGTTGCAGCTGTACAAAACCAGGTAGGCAGCATTTGGACGCCAGATTAACAAGACATGGAGGCTTTGGAGGCAGAAAGAGTTCACCAGACTTTGTCTGGATTGGAAAGTATTAGCCAGAAGGACAAACTTATTATGTTTTCTTCGGAGTGTCAGAAGCTGAGGGAATAACCCGTAGAGGCTGCTAAAGTGATAAGAGGCACACACTAGGTAGATAATCAGAATCCTTCCCCCCCCCCCCCCCAAGATGGAAATGTCAATTACTAGGGAGCATGGGCTTACGGTGAGAGGGCGGCAAGTTTAAAGGGGATGCGTTGAGCAAGTTTTTTTTGAACATAGAGTGTGGTAGGTATCAGGGGAAGTGGGCACAGCCCTCTCCACCCATGACATCTATCATTCAGGATTCCTACATCCAGGTTATGCCCTCTTCTAGTTGCCACTGTCAGGCAGGAGGCGGAGAATCCCGAAATTCCACACAGCCAGTTTCAGGACAAAGCTACTTGACTGTAACCATCCGTTTCCTGAATCGACCCTAACTCAGCAACCCAACACCTCCCGCATTACCGTGGACTTGTCTTCAACTCTTTCGCTGTAAGGTCTTATGTAAGTAGGTATATGGCAATAAAATTGGTGGAGAGACCATACTTATGTTGAAGAGGCGTTACAAGTAGGGAATGGAGGAATAGAGAGCAGGATGAATTGGCGTCATTAGTGTCACAGACACGCTGGTCTGAAAGGCCAGATCCCATGAGAACATTGTAAATATTTACACAACTACCCTTTACCTCAGCGCCGCTCACTCCCTCGCTCCCGTTAACACGAGAGACGCTCCATCACTTTGTCTCCAACACTCCGGCCTCCAGCTTCCGTCACGTGATGGGGCCGAGGCCGACGGGGCGGAAGTGACGGACATCCCGAGGCGGACCCGGCTGCTCGTCGCCTAGCAACCGCGAAGCGCCGGCCTGGAGGGAAGCAGGGGAAGTGACCGACAGCCGGGCAGAAGGGCCGGTCGGCGGGGCTGGGTCATCGGTCAGTACTGTACGTCCGCGCCGCCGCCCAGGTTAGTGCTCGGGCCTCGGAGCTGCCGTTAAAGGTGGACTGGGGAACAGACTAAGAGCTTATCTCTCTGTGACTTTAAACTGACGGGCTTTCAGTCTGGGAAGCTGTGCACTGATAATTAATTGTACGTTGCAAATTGCTCCTTGTTTAGGAGGAGGGAATGATGTGATGTCAAATAGTCTCTGACAACTGGCCCTCACCTGTGGCTGAACTACTCAGCCCGACGGAACCGTTTCTACTGACGGGAGAAGGGGCAAAGGCGGGTTACCAGTCGCGTCGGGCAGCCGTGGCTGGCAGCTCACCTCGGAGAAGAAAAACGCAGATCTCAAACCTCCACTGCCTCGCTGTGCGGTAGTGTAGTGGTCAGCACAACGCTTTACAGTACTAGCGGCTGGGTTCAATTCCTGCCGCTACCTGTTAGGAGTGGCCGCGTGGGTTTCCTCTGGGTGCCCCGGTTTCCTCGCACAGTCCAAAGACCGACCGGTCAGTCGGTTAGTTGATCAATGTCCCACAACTAGGCGAGGGTTAAATTGGGGATTACTGGGCAGCGCAGCTCAGTGGGCTGGAAGGGCCTATTCCACTCTGTATCTCAATAAATAAACAAGTACTCACTCATGGTGAAGGCTTCGGGAGGAAAAATCTAGGGCTGGAGACCCTAAGGCAGTCCAACGTTGAGTTCAATACTATCTAGCAACTCCTGCAACGCCGCTGGTGACAAACTGCCTCTGCCGTTACTTAGGATTCATCAGCTGCTAGAGAGGGGGACTTTGCTGTGTGGACAACAGCTTCTCTCCATATCATACTGCCCTGTCTGTTGTGTATCACGCAGACGACTAGACACAAGATCCACCGTTGACTCCTGTCTGTCTGTCTGTCTGTATCTTGTTTTACGGCGGTTGGCATCCAGCTTAATGGTGCATTACCGCCCCCCTCTGCTCCAGAATGTGCACTAGACATACATTCTAAATCCCTTCACCCACGCACACACACACACACACACACACACATATATACAAACCTACACTTCACCCTCCCATCTTCGACCATCCTAGTACCCTATTCCTGTTTATTCGTCATATTCTATAAAAAACCCCTGTACCCCTTAAAAACGCTAAAAATACCCGGACTTGTGCTCTCTCACCCATGCCCAGCAACCCTTTGAATGTGAATTCCTGCATCCCCAACTCCCTTAATTTATTTCTCATCATCTCTCTCTGTATCCCATACTTCCTGCAACACAAAACTACATGTTCTACTGACTCCTCTTCCTGACATTCCTCACACAATCCTGTCTGGTGTTTCCCTATCATTTTCAATGTTTTGTTTAATGCACAATGCCCCAGCCTTAACCTAGTCCACACAATTTCCTCTCTTCTGTTTCCATTACCTACCCTAGTAACTGCAACACTCTTTTGTATTTGATATAAATGCCTCCCTTTCCCCTCCCTGTCCCATCTTTCTTGCCACATTCGGTTGACTTTTTCCCAGATTACACACTTAACCTCTGCTTTACTGATACTAATGTGCATTTCCACATTTTCTTTCTTTAACGCCCTCTTTGCCAACTCATCCACACTCTCATTCCCCTTCACCCCTACATGTGCTGGAACCCATAGAAATTTTACCTGACCTCCCTGATTTGCAATTTTTGTAACTAACTGAAGGACTTCATAAAGTACATCTTGCCGACTGTTTGTGTGAAAAGACCTTAAACTTGCTAGAACTGAGGATGAATCTGAACATATCAATGCTTTGGCTTGTCTGGCTTTCTGCACCCATTGCAATGCAACCAACACTGCCAGCATCTCCACTGTAAACACCCCTAACTTATTAGATGTTCTTCTGCTGATTCCAATTTCTTTTGCTGGTATTACCACCCCAAACCCTGTCACTCCTGTTTCAGGTTCCTTTGCACCATCCGTATAAATGTGAGTATAATCACTATACTTTTCCATCACATGACAGTTAAATGCATTTACCAAATCTGTTTTATATCTTTCTTTCCTTTTTACCTCTAACAAATGCCAGTCTATGTCAGGCCATACAAGCTTCCATGGAGCTACAACCGGATAAACTACTGAAGGACTTATCCTCAGATCAAATACTTCACATTCTTTCGCAATATCATTCCCTACCCGACTAAAGGTATCCCTCTGAAACCTCCCATTTTCCCAGCACTCCTGCAACACTCCTCTAGTAGGGTGAGAATCATTGTGCCCCTGCAAGTTAGCCCAGTAGTTTGCCATCAGTTGCATCCTTCTTAGTTCCAAAGGCATTATTCCCATTTCTACCTGTAGGGCTGACACTGGTGACGTTTTAAAAGCCCCACTGCACACTCTCAAGGCCTGAGCCTGAATCGCACCCAGTTTCCTTATAAGGGACCTAGCTGCTGACCCATATACTATATTTCCATAATCCAATACAGATCTCACTAAAGCCACGTACATGCTCTTCAAAGCTGAACAACTTGCTCCCCATTCCCTACCAGTCAAACATCTCATCACATTTATTACTTTTTTACATTTCTCCTCAACTTTCCTGATATGGTCTGCCCATGTTAATCGTGAATCAAATATAACTCCCAGAGATTTAAATGATGCAACCCTTTCTAATTCAACCCCATACATTCTTAACTTCTTCCCTACCTCAACCCTTTTCCTGGTAAAAAATACAGTTTGAGTTTTATCTACTGAAAATCTACATCCCCAATCATAACCCCACTCCACCACTTCATCACTTCATCAATTGCTTCTTGTAGTTTCCTGATTATATGGTCCATGTTCCTGCCTCTTTTCCACAAGGCCCCATCATCCGCAAACAGTGACCTACCTATATCCACTGGTACCTTTGTGAAGACATCATTGATCATAATGATGAAAAGTAACGGGCTAATCACGCTACCTTGAGTTGTGCCGTTTTCCACTATGTACTGTTTTGATAATTCTGATCCAATCCGAACTTGAATTTTTCTACCAAACAAAAAATCTTTAATCCAATTAAAAACTCTCTCACCAACCCCCATCTTGTGCAGTTTAATTAATAATCCTTCCTTCCACATCATATCATAGGCTTTTCCAATGTCAAAGAACGCTGCCACTACTGACTCTCTATTTGCCTGGGCCTTCCTTATTTCAGTCTCTAACATTATCGCTGAGTCCATGGAATTCCTTCCCTTTCTAAAACCACTCTGATAACTTGCCAGCATTCCCCTTTTCTCAAGCTCATATGATAACCTCTCTGTTATCATCCTTTCCATTATCTTACATATACTTGATGTTAATGCAATTGGTCTGTAGCTAGTGGGTTTTGACAGATCCTTGCCAGGCTTCCTTATTGGAATTACTACTGCTTCTTTCCATGCACTTGGTAATCTTCCCTCCTCCCACACTCTGTTATAAAAATGCAGCAACTTCAAGAGCGCTCCTTCTCCTAGATTTTTTAGCATCACAGAGCATATCAGATCTTTCCCTGGGGAGGTTGGTCTCTATCTCTTTATTGCTCTCACCATTTCTGCTAATGTAAATGGATCATCAATTATATCATCTGTTCCTTCCCTCCTGCTTAACACACCTGGGTGTTGGCTCATTATTCTTTCCCTTCTTCTTCTCCCTTCTTCAGACAAATTTTCTGAACTGTGTATCAGTACAAATGACTTGGCCATGACCTCAACCTTATCCCTACTGGAGACTGCAGTTTCCTCCTCAGTTATCATTACTGGATATTCCCATTCCCTTCTATCTCCTCCCATCCTCTTAATCATTCCCCATATCTCTCCCACAGGTTTTGTTCTTCCTACCTTGTCGCAAAAACTCCTCCAACTTCACTGTTGACTCCAACCAGTGGAGGGCCTCAAGAGGGAACAATTTGGGGGGAGTGGTACTGACGGTGTTGGTAATTGTTTTTATTACTGTCACGTGAATGGAGATATGGTTTTGTTTTGCATGTCCACCATGCCTCACGTAATTATATCCAGGCTGTAAGTCAAAGGAAACCAGAACACAGAATCTCGTGTTGCAGTTACAGAGAAAGTGTTCAAATGAAAGCTGAGTTTATCGTCAGATGCACAAGCACTTCCTTGCAGCAGCATCGCAAGGGTATAATATTACGGCACAACATACATTCAGTATAAATGATCCAAAATGCAAGGGTCACCACTTGCTTGATTGAGCAATCAAGAATTTATCTTTTAGCACATGGCAGATTCTCCCAAGAGCAGCCTAGACTTGACGTCTAGGTAAAAGAAGTGGGGTAGTTACGTTGCTAATCAGGGATAGTATCACAGCTGCAGAGAGGGAGGACGTTGTGGAGGTATTGTCTACTGAGTCAGTGTGGGTGGTCAGAATCAGGAAGAGACCAATCACTCTATTGTAAGTATCCTATTGACCCCAGTAGCAATCTGTATTGAAAGGAAATTTGAAAATATGGATGATGCCAACTGATATTTCAGATCCAACTGTTTGGGAGGGGTGTGAAGACTGATTGTTTACAGACTCTGTGATAACATAGTGTATTTCTAAAAAGATAAATTGGAGTGGAGTGAATGACCCAGCTACCACTGGACTTACTACTGTCCACAAAGAATAACATATACTGTATCAGCAATGTCATTTCCCCTCCAGAAATGAATATTCCAAACCACTTTTGCAAATTGTTGCAGTTAATAGAAGTAATCGTGAGTCTTGTGTGATTTTTGTCTACCTTGGCTACAATACTTAGAAGTTGTCCTCCAATTTTGATACAGTTTTTGCTAAGATCGAACTGAATAGCTGAACAGCTTGTGGACCTAAATGACTGCCGCTGCTGTTCTTTTAAGCGTGTGAACAATCACTATGAAAAGAGTAGATATTTAACACTGCTTGGGAAAGCATCATAAAGCAGCAACTTTTTGTAGATCAGTACCTGAAGACATGAAAATAATTAGAATCACAGAGTAATCCGGCACAGAATAGGCCCTTTGGTCAACTAGGGAGTCGTAGCGACCAGGTCTCTAGCTCTGTGGCTCAGAAGGAAAGGGGGAAGAAGAGGAATGCAGTGGTGATAGGCGATTCACCAGTTAGGGGAGCAGGCAAGAGATTCTGTGGACATAAAAGGGACTCCTGGATAGTATGTTGCCTCCATGGTGCCAGCGTCAGGGAAGTCTCAGCTTGTGTCCGTAGCATTATAAAGGGGGGCTGATAAGCACCCAGAAGTGGTGGTACTGTACATATTGGTGCCAACAACATAGGTAGGAAAAGGGAGGAGTTCCTGAAGAAAGAATATAGGGAACTAGGTCAGAAGTTGAAAATGTAAACCTCAAGAGTAGTGATTTCTGGATTGCTGCCTGTGCCACATGCTGGGTAGAATGGTTTGCCAGATGAATGTGTGGCTGAGGAATTGGTGCAGAGAGCAGGGTTTCAAATTTGTGGATTATTGGGATCTCTTCTGGGTAAGGTATGATCTGTACAAAAAGGACAGGTTGCACCTGAACTTGGGGACCAATATCTGTGTGGGCAGATTTGCTAGAGCATTTGGGGAGTATTTGAACTAGTTTAGCAGAAGAATGGCACCAGAGTGGTAGGTCAGATGATAGGGTAGTTGCTATACATGTAGAGAGACTATGAGGAAGGATAGGTAGTTGATAGGGCAAAATTGTAGTCAATGGGATGGACTGAAGTGTCTTTTTTAAGGCAAGATGTATCAGGGACAAGGGTGATCAACATAGAGCATGGATCAGTACCTGGAACTATGACATTGTGGTCATTATGGAGACTTGGCTGTCACAAGGACAGGAATGGCTGCTGTGTTTAGGAAGGATTCCCTGTTGATATGAGGAAAATTGAAATTTCTCACTAGCTGTACCCGACTTTTCTCACAACTATGTGCAATTTCTTGACACATCTGCTCTCAAGTTCCTACTGACTACGGGAGGATCGATAATAAAGTCCTACCAAAGTGTTCATCTCCTTCAGATTTCTAAATTCTATCCAAGCCTCCTTATTGGATGATCCTTCAGGAATGTCCTCCCTCATCAAACATCTCCTTCACTCATACCTGTTTCTCTGACACACCATCAGTATCCCAGAGCACTCAGCTGCCAGCCTTGCTCTTCTGTCAGCAAAGCTTCTGTTATGGTCACAATATCCCCATCCTGAGAGGTAATTCACCGTATCGGATTGCCAGCCTCACCTGTTAAGCTGTGCGTATTGAAATTGATGGAATGCAAAGCAGTGGCCAGATCTGCCCTTTTACTGTTGGCAAAGCTACGGTGATCGCTAGGCTTACGTGCTTATTGATCTGCATTCACAAACCCAGAGACAAGTTCTCCCAGTGCAGAGCTGAGACTTGGCTCCACTGACAGGGACAGGAATGAAGGGGAATCGATTTCTCTCTTTTGGGACATGCTTATTGTAGGTAAATTTAAAGACCGACAATGAAGCAAACAAAACAGCTCCTTGCATAATGAAAAGGTAGATTTGGATAACTGCTGTAAACTGAAGGGAACATGAGAAGTATATTCAAATCAAGACTCTTAGCAGCAGATTTCCTGTCACCTTGAGCTTTTCTTCCAATTGGTCTCCAGATGTACTAAATATGGTTTCCACTAGTGCAGTAACCTCCCCATGCTTCTGTAAAAACCACTCGCTCCCTGCCATCGGGATCTCACCAACCAATTGGTTATTTCACACCTCACCACTTGGACTCATTTATTATGGTTCTAATTTTTCAGGCTTTGCTTCACCCAAAGGATGAAATCTGTGAAGTGCACCGACTCAAACGAGAAAACACTTCGACAGCTTCTGCGTGGTTGTGAGAGGGCTCAGAAGGCTGACATCCTTGCCTACAGTTTCGGCCATTTGAACCACAGGAATCTGTGTAAGATACCTGGGCAGCATGAAGGCTCAGCATCATGGCAGAGTGCTAAAACGTCCACCCTGAAGAAAGAGAAAAATGCATTGACCCAGCGGTCAAGTGAGAAGAAAGCAAGGAAAATGAGTGATGGAATGGCAGGTCTTGGCCGGAGATCTGTGCTGCCAATATTGCCTGCAGCTAACTGCTCTGACAATTCTGATCGGAACGCAGCTAGAGTTTCTCAGTGTGCACCAGATAATACTTCATTCAGATGCTCGGCAACCTCAGGTACCAAGGAACAAATGCCACAAGATCACTTCGTCAATGAGGGATTCGACTTAACTACTCTCATGCTCGTGAAACCTCAGCAACAGAACTGTGCACCACCCCACGGCAATCGTGACCAGAACCAGTTTGTTGAATGCTACTTGGCTGGAGTGACAAAGGCGGACCAGTTCCGAAAGCTACTTGAATTTGAGAAAAGAGTCCTGATGAAGCAAGACCTTCTGGACAGGGATATTATGTCTGGTTACAAAGCTGTAGTGAAGCATGAGTGGAAGTTAGCTCATGTAAGAGATTTTATAGGTGTAATGAGATGATTAAAACCACCACTCAGAATCAAAATAGTTGGGGAGCAAAGGAAGGAAAGAATTGAAAAGATTTTTTTTGAGGGGAAGGTTGACAGGAATTCTTTGGCAAACAACTCAGTGTTGGCGCTTAATTGTAGAATTCTACTCTTCCCTCAAATAAGTGTTGCTGAAATGGATTTACTGTGATTAAGACATTTCATTTTTTAACCAGATGGGAAAATAAGTTGTGACTTTTTATCAGTGCAACCTTCTTTTACATTTTTATCTGTTTTTATGGCCATTTTTTTGGAATTCTAATAAATCTGCCTCATACTCAAGTCACTAAACTCAAGAGGTGAACAAAAGTACTTTCCCCTTGTTTTTCTGATGTATTCCCACAAGCTGCCTCTGCACGATTTCTTGGAATTCCTCACTCATGCCATGATGTGGTTCAGGACACCAAGAAGTTGCAAGAGTATTGTGGCATAATTCAAAAACAGCAAAGATTAACTAAGAGAGAGATGATACTGGAATTAATTTAAAAATGGATAAATCTATGTCTACAGTTACAAAATTGTATTTATGTAACTTATGTAATTTATGCCCCTCCCCTCTCTCTCATTTTCCATTCCTCATTTTCGGCTCCCCTTCTCTTCTCAACCATCCATCATCTCTCTCTGGTGCCCCTCCTCTTTACCTTTCTCCCATGGTTCACTCGTCTCCTATTAGATTCCTCCTTCTTCAGCCCTTTACCTTTTCCACCTTTTATTACCTTCCAGCTTCTCACTTCATCCCCCTACCCCCCCCACCCACCTTCCCCCTCACCTGGTCTCACCTATCACCAACACACATGAAAGTTGCTGGTGAACGCAGCAGGCCAGGCAGCATCTCTAGGAAGAGGTACAGTCAATGTTTCGGGCTGAGACCCTTCATCAGGACGAAGGGTCTCGGCCCAAAACGTCGACTATACCACTTCCTAGGGATGCTGCCCGGCCTGCTGAGTTCACCAGCAACTTTCATGTGTGTTGCTTGAATTTCCAGCATCTGCAGAATTCCTCGTGTTCACCTATCACCAGCTAGCTTGTGCTCCTACCACTCTCCCTTCCTTCTTATTCTGGACTTCCCTCCCTTCTTTTCCAGTCCTGTGAAGGATCTCGACCTGAAATGTTGACTGTTTATTCCTCTCCATAACTCTGCTGACTTCCTGCAATATTGTGTGGGTGTGTTACCCTTATGTTTCCCCCTGATGCTCTCCCAGGCTCAAGGACGGCTTCTACCCTGCTGCAATAAAACCATTAAATGGTTGTCTAGTACGATAAGGTGGTCCTGTTGAGTTCCTCCAGCATTTTGTGTGTGTTGGTTTGGAATTATGTAATTTCTTTAACCTAGTAAAACTTTCCCATTTGGCCCATCGAATCTGCTCCACCATTATTTCATGGCTGATCCATTTCTCTCTCAACCCTATTCTCCTGCCTTCTTCCTGTAACCTTTAATGCTGTGACTAATCAAGAATCTATCAACCTCTGCCTTAAATACATCTGATAACTTGGCCACAGTTCCTGTGGCAACGAATTCCAAAGATTCACCACCCTCTGGCTAAAGGAAGTCCTTTTCATCTCCATTCTAAATGGACGTCCCTCTATATTGAGGCTGTAGCCTCTGGTCCTGGACTCCCCTACCATAAGAAACATCCTCTCCACATTCACTCTATCTAGGCTTTTCAAGATTTGATAAGTTTCAATGAGATCCCCTCCCTCCATTCTTCAAAATTTCTGTGAGTAAAAGCCCAGAGCCATCAATTGCTCTTCATACAAAAAACCTTTCATTCCCATAATCATTCTTATGAACCTCCTCTGAACCCTCTCCAATGTCAGCTCATCATTTCTTCAATAAGAGGGTCAAAACTGCTCACAATTCTCCAGGTGAGGCCTCACCAGTGCTTTATAAAGTCTCAACATACACCCTTGCTTTTATATTCCAGTCCTCTTGAAATGAATGCTAATATTGCATTTGCCTTCCTCACCACAGACTCAATCTGCAAATTAACCTTGAGGGAATCTCAGATTTTTGAATTTTCTGCCTGTTTAGAAAATAGTCTATGTTTTTATTCCTTCTACTAAAGTGCACGACCATACACTTCCCAACACTGTATTCCATCTGCCACTTCTTTGCCCATTCTCCTAAACTGTCCCTTCTGCAGTCTCCCTGCTTCCTCAACGTTACCTGCCCTTCTACCTATCATTGTATCATCTGCAAACTTGGCCACCAAGCCATCAATTACATCATCCAAATCATTGACATACAATGTAAAAAGAAATAGCCTGAACACTAGTAATCACTGGCAGCCAGTCAGAAAAGGCTACCTTTATTCCCACTTTTTGCCTCATGCCAATCTTCTATCCATGCTCGTACCCTGTAATACCATGGGCTCTTAACTTGTTCAGAAGCTTCATGTGCAGTACCTTGTCAAAGGCCTTCTGAAAATCCAAGTACACAACATCCACTGATTTTCCTTTGCTAATCCTGCTTGATATTTCCTCAAAGAATTCTAACAGATTTGTCAGGCAAGATTTTCCCTCAAGGAAACCATGCTGAACTTGACCTATTTAACCATGTGCCTCCAAGTACCCTGAAACCACATCATGAACAGTCGCTCCAACATCTTCCCAACTACTGAGGTCAGGCTAACCAGCCTATAGTTTCCTTTCTTCTGCCTCTTCTCCATTTTTAAAGAGTGGAGTGGTATTTGCTGTTTTCCAATACTCCAGAACTATTCCAGAATCTAGCGACCCTTGAAAGATCATTACTAATGGCTCCACAGTCTTTTCAGCCACCTCTTTCAGAACTCTGGTGTGTAGTCCATCTGGTACAGGTGACTTATCAACCGTCAGACTTTTCAGTTTCCCAAACATGTTCTTCATAGTA
Source organism: Mobula birostris (assembly GCF_030028105.1). Classification (NCBI taxonomy): domain Eukaryota; kingdom Metazoa; phylum Chordata; class Chondrichthyes; order Myliobatiformes; family Myliobatidae; genus Mobula; species Mobula birostris. Next base: position 96,404,465 of record NC_092377.1, read on the forward strand.
TTTCACTCACTTATGCCTCCTGACACTCTTGAACTTCCGACATTATGGCTAGTGCCCTCCACAGTGAAGACTGATGCAAAATAATTGTTAAGTTCATCTAGTGTTTCCTTGTCCCCATGACTCTTCAATTTCATTTCCCAGCCTTCCAATATCTACTCTCGCCTTTCTTTTACTCTTTATATATCTGAAAAAACTTTTAGACAATAGACAATAAGTGCAGAAGTAGACCATTCGGCCCTTCGAGCCTGCACCGCCATTCTGAGATCATGGCTGATCATCTACTATCAATACCCGGTTCCTGCCTTGTCCCCATAACCCTTGATTCCCCTATCCATAAGATACCTATCTAGCTCCTTCTTGAAAGCATCCAGAGAAATGGCCTCCACTGCCTTCTGAGGCAGCGCATTCCACACCTCCACAACTCTCTGGGAGAAGAAGTTCCTCCTCAACTCTGTCCTAAATGACCTACCCCTTATTCTTAAACTATGCCCTCTGGTACTGGACTCTCCCAGCATCTGGAACATATTTCCCCTCTATCTTGTCCAATCCCTTAATAATCTTATATGTCTCAATCAGATCCCCCCTCAATCTCCTTAATTCCAGCGTGTACAAGCCCAGTCTCTCTAACCTCTCTGCGTAAGACAGTCCGGACATCCCAGGAATTAACCTAGTGAACCTACGCTGCACCTCCTCCACAGCCAGGACATCCTTCCTTAACCCTGGAGACCAAAACTGCACACAATACTCCAGGTGTGGTCTCACCAGGGCCCTGTACAAATGCAAAAGGATTTCCTTGCTCTTGTACTCAATTCCCTTTGTAATAAACGCCAACATTCCATTAGCCTTCTTCACTGCCTGCTGCACTTGCTCATTCACCTTCAGAGATGGATGAACAAGTACTCCTAGATCTCTTTGTATTTCTCCCTTACCTAACTCCACGCCGTTCAGATAATAATCTGCCTTCCTGTTCTTGCTCCCAAAGTGAATAACCTCACACTTATTCACATTAAACGCCATCTGCCAAGTTTCTGCCCACTCACCCAAGTCACCTTGAATTCTCCTAACATCCTCAACACATGTCACACTGCCACCCAGCTTAGTATCATCAGCAAACTTGCTGATGTTATTCACAATGCCTTCCTCTAAATCATTGACGTAAGTCGTAAACAGCTGTGGTCCCAGTACCAAGCCCTGTGGCACCCCACTAGTCACCACCTGCCATTCCGAGAAACACCCATTCACTGCTACCCTTTGCTTTCTATCTGCCAACCAGTTTTCTATCCATGTCAATATCCTCCCCCCAATGCCATGAGCTCTGATTTTACCCACCAATCTCCTATGTGGTACCTTATCGAGTGCCTTCTGAAAGTCAAGGTACACCACATCCACTGGATCTCCCGCGTCTATCTTCCTGGTTACATCCTCGAAAAACTCCAATAGATTAGTCGAGCATGATTTGCCCCTGGTAAATCCATGCTGGCTCGGCCCAATCCTATCACTGCTATCAAGATATGCCGCTATTTCATCTTTAATAATGGACTCTAGCATCTTCCTCACTACTGATGTTAGGCTAACAGGGCGATAGTTCTCTGTTTTCTCCCTCCCTCCTTTCTTAAAAAGTGGGATAACATTAGCCATTCGCCAATCCTCAGGAACTGATCCTCAATCTAAGGAACATTGGAAAATGATCACCAATGCATCCACAGTTTCCAGAGCCACCTCCTTTAGTACCCTAGGATGCAGACCATCTGGACCTGGGGATTTATTAGCCTTCAGTCCCATCAGTCTACTCATCACCGTTTCCTTCCTAATGTCAATCTGTTTCAATTCCTCTGTTACCCTATGTCCTTGGCCGATCCATACATCTGGGAGATTGCTTGTGTCTTCCCTAGTGAAGACAGATCCAAAGTACTTATTAAATTCATCTGCCATTTCTCTGTTTCCCATAACAATTTCTCCCAAATCATTCTTCAAGGGCCCAACATTGTTCTTAACTATCTTCCTTCTCTTCACATACCTAAAAAAACTTTTGCTATCCTCCTTTATATTCCTAGCTAGCTTGCGTTCATACCTCATGTTTTCTCCCCGTATTGCCTTTTTAGTTAAGTTCTGTTGCTCCTTAAAAATTTCCCAATCATCCGTCTTCCCACTCACTTTAGCTCTGTTATACTTCTTTTTTAATGCTATGCTATCTCTGACTTCCTTTGTCAACCACTGTGGCCACTTTACCCCCTTTGAATCCTTCCTTCTCCGGGGGATGAACTGATTTTGCACCTTGTGCATTATTCCCAAGAATACCTGCCATTGCTGTTCCACTGTCTTTTCTGCTAGGATATCCGACCAGTCAACTTTGGCCAGCTCCTCCCTCATGGCTCCATAGTCTCCTTTGTTCAACTGCAATACTGACACTTCTGATCTGCCCTTATCCCTCTCAACTTGCAGATAAAAACTTATCATATTATGGTCACTACCTCCTAATGGCTCCTTTACTTCAAGATCACTTATCAAATCCTGTTCATTGCATAACACTAAATCCAGAATAGCCTTATCCCTGGTCGGCCCTCGTACAAGCTGCTCCAAAAATGCGTCCCGTAGGCACTCTACAAACTCCCTATCCTGGGGTCCAGTACCAATCTGATTTTCCCAGTTCACCTGCATGTTGAAATCCCCCATAACTACTGCGACATTTCCTTTGCCACATGCCATTGTTAACTTGCACCCAATATCCATGCTTCCTTTTGGGGGCCTGTAGATAACACCTATTAGGGTCTTTTTGCCCTTACTGTTCCTCAGTCCTATCCACACTGATTCTACTTCTCCTGATTCTATGTCCCCCCTTGCAAGGGACTGAATCTAATTCCTCACCAACAGGGCCACCCCACCCCCTCTGCCCACCTTTCTGTCCCGTCGATAGCACGTATACCCTTGTACATTCAATTCCCAGGTCTGATCCCCCTGCAGCCATGTCTCCGTTATCCCAACAACATCATAGTTACCCATTCGCACCTGAGCTTCAAGCTCATCCGCCTTATTTCTGACACTTGGTGCATTCAGATATAGAATTTTTAACCCATTTCTCCTCTCTCTGTTTAAATCGCTGCCCATTGTGCATAACCCAGCTCCCCAAACTCTCACCGGGCTATACGCCCCTTGAATTTTGTTGTCCTTCTTAAATTTACTTACTCTTTCTGCACATTTAACTCCATGCTCCGTCAGACCATCCCTCTGCACATGTATCCTCCTTATCACTCGTTCCGCCTCACCTTTCTCTACTTCACACTTAATATTCCGGAACCGTGTAGTCCCCACCTGTCCTTTATACTTCATCTCGCTATCCTCTCTCTCATTCTGGATCCCTGCCCCCTGCAAATTTAGTTTAAACCCCCCCCAAGCAGCACTAGCAAACTTTCCTGCAAGAATGTTAGTACCCCTCCAGTTCAGGTCTAAACCGTCCCATCGGAACAGATCCCACCTTCCCTGGAACAAAGCCCAAATATCTAAAAACCTGAAGCCCTCCCTCCTGCACCATCCTCTCAGCCACGTATTGATCTGTATAATCCTTCTGTTCCTCGCCTCACTCGCACGTGGCACAGGTAGCAATCCTGAGATTGTTACCCTGGAGGTCCTGCCCTTCAGCTTCGCACCTAACTCCCTGAACTCACTACACAGGACCCCCTCACTCTTCCTACCCACATCGTTGGTCCCTACATGGACCACAACATCTGGATTCTTGCCCTCCCTCTGGAGAATAACCTGCACCCGATCTGAGATGTCCCGGACCCCGGCACCAGGGAGGCAACATACCATCCGAGACTCCCGATCTCCCCCACAAAATTTCCTATCTGCCCCCCTGACTATAGAATCCCCTATCACTACCGCTGTCCTCTCTTCCCTCCTCCCCTTCTGAGTCGAGGGTCCAACCTCAGTGCCAGAGACTGGACCACTGCAACTTATTCCTGGTAGGTCATCCCCACCAACAGTATCCAAAACGGTATACTTATTGTTGATGGGAATGGCCACAGGGGTGCTCTGCTCTCTCTGCCTGCTCCCCCTCCATCACCTGACAGTCACCCAGTTGCCTACCTCCCGTCTTTTGGTATCCTCTTTTAGATTGTTGGCTAGCTTACCTTCATTTTTCATCCCCCACCTCTAACATGGCATCTTTTATTTGCCTTCTGTTGATTTGTAAAAGTTTCCCAATCAATAGACAATAGGTGCAGGAGTAGGCCATTCAGCCCTTTGAGCCAGCACCACCATTCACTTTGATCATGGCTGATCATCCACAATCAGTACCCTTCTCCTGCCTTCTCCCCATACCTCTTGACTCCGCTATCTTTAAGAGCTCTATCTAATTCTTCCTTGAAAGAATCCAGAGAATTGGCCTCCACTGCCTTCTGAGGCAGAGCATTCCACAGAACCACAAACCTCTGTGTGAAAAAGTTCTAAATGGTCTACCCCTTATTCTTAAACTGTGGCCTCTGGTTCTGGACTCCCCCAACATCGGGAACATGTTTCCTGCCTCTAGCGTGTCCAATCCCTTAATAATCTTATATGTTTCAATCAGATCCCCTCTCATCCTTCTAAATTCCAGTGTATACAAGCCCAGTCGCTCCAATCTTTCAACATATGACAGTCCCACCATCCCGGGAATTAACCTTGTGAACCTATGCTGCACTCCCTCAATAGCTAGAATGTCCTTCCTCAAATTTGGAGACCAAAACTGTACAGGTGTGGTTTCACCAGGGCCCTGTACAACTGCAGAAGGACCTCTTTGCTCCTATACTCAACTCCCCTTGTTATGAAGACCAACATGCCATTAGCTTTCTTCACTGCCTGCTGTACCTGCATGCTTACTTTCAGTGACTGATGAACAAGGACACCTAGATCTCATTGTACTTCCCCTTTTCCTAACTTGACACCATTCAGATAGTAATCTGCCTTCTTGTTCTTGCCACCAAAGTGGATAACCTCACATTTTATCCACATTAAACTGCATCTACCCACCCAACCCGTCCAAGCCATCCTGCACTCCCATAACATCCTCCTCACATTTCACACTGCCACCCAGCTTTGTGTCATCTGCAAATTCGCTAATGTTACCGTTAATCCCTTCACCGAAATCATTAATGTATATTGTAAACAGCTGCGGTCCCAGCACCGAGCCCTGCGGTTCCCCACCAGCCACCGCCCGCCACTCTGGAAAGGACCCACCAATCCCCACTCCCCGTCTCCTGTCCGCCAACCAACCCTCCATCCACGTCAGTATCCTACCCCAACACCACTTGCTCCAACTTTGCTCCAATTTTTGCTCGAATATATGTTGTCTGTTTCACTTTTATAGTGGTTTTGACTTTCCTTGTCAGCCACCGTTATGTCATCTTGCCTTTAGAATACTTTCTTTTCTTTGGGATGTACCTATCCTGTGCCTTCCATATTGCTTCCAGAAACTCCAGCCAGTGATCTTCTGCTGTCATCCATGCTAGTGCCCCTTTCCAATCATCTTTGGCTAGCTTCTCTCTCTTGTCTTTGTAATTCCCTTTACTCCACTGTAAAACTGATGCATCTGACTTTAGTTTCACCTTCTCAAATTGCAGGGTGAGATCTAAGAGCATGTTACAATGCTGTAGCTCTAAATAAAATAAATAAATAAAAATAGCAGGTTTAAGTAGTGTATAAAGGGAGATGGAGAGATTTAAGGAAAGAACTTTAGAGTTTAAGGCCTAGGGAGGTGACACCACAACTATCAAGTTAACAATAATTAGAAATAAAAATACACAAGAAACCAGAACTGGAGAAGGGTATAGAACTCAAAGGGTTCGAGGAAATTATAGAAGTAGGAGGGACAATGCTTTGGAAGGAAATGATCTTACAAACATCAGTGTGAATTTTAGAAATGGTGGTATTGCTGGATCAAAGCTAATTTATGTTCACTAATATAATAGTTGTTGATAGATAGGCAGAATTTTGTGCCAATAAAAAAAAAATTGCAAAGGCTGAAAATCTGAAATAAAAATAGAAAATGCTGGAAGTATTAACAAGTCAAGCCACAGCTGTGGGAAGAGAAACAGAGCTAACACTGCAAGTTGAAAGGTCTTCAAACTGAAACACTGGCTCTGATTTCCTTCCAACAGGCATGACCTGATCTGCACGTTCTGTTCTGTGCAGGTTGGGATGCTGGAGCAGAGATAACTAATCCATTTCCTCTTAATTATTCAGTACCCATTAATAAGTTTTAGATTGAAAATTTTGGAAGAAGCATATAAGAAAACTTTTTAAACAGGTTGAGATGCAAAAACGTAGGTAGGAAGAATTAATAGTAATCTGGAGTCCTTGGCAGGATCATACAAAACCACAGTCAGACAGCTTCTGGGGATGTGGAGCAAATTCAATGGCAAATGTATGTGAACAATGAAATTCTAATGGAGTCTCAATGGTTAAAATGGCTTTATTTGATATTGTAAGTCATCCAAATGAATAGGATGTAAAAATACAGTAGTACTTTCATTATTGAGTTATTTTCTAAATGTGTAGTTATTACACATTGTAGACAGTGATTATGTATTATGTATTACATATTAGCAATTTGAGTTTCCGTTCAGGAAGTAACAGAGATTAGCTGCTGATTTGTGAGGATTGAGGAAGAGAGCAAGGATTATAAAGGTATGGCTGAAAGAATAAAGAAGATCATCTCAACACACTGAGAAACTGTTTGTTAAAGATAATGGATAAGAAAATCAAAGGAAAATGGTAATATTCCATATAGTTCAAGTTATGGTAGTAAGGATGACTTGCTTCTTAACATCCACTTACATTGGAAAATAAGTTCTCCTAGCTGTTCTTGCTACTGCCATTTTCAGTTGTCTAAATTATTTATTTCAACAATCTAAAAGGCAGCTTTAGATTTTAAGTTTATACATACTATATTTGTCATACTGACTTAAATAATTTAAGCTTTTGAAGTCCTACATCTAATATACTCATTGCTGTTTGTGAATCATCTCGGTTTTAATCGTTATATTCTTTTTTAATTACAAATGTAGGAGCTGATGAAGTTAGGCCATCTCCCTGCACCAAACTTGAAACGTCTTCAGGTCTTCAGTGATGTGTTTGAAGACATTTGCCGAGACTCAACAATGTTTCATAAAATTTTAAGTGAAATCAAAGTAATTTTCAGCAAACATATCATACAGTATTTTCTTTGTGCATTTATAAAATTCCTAATTTAGTAATAATTTCCTATGTGTTTAATTATTGTAATGTCCTAAGTCAGTAAGCAGGAGCAAAAGCTTGACAAGAATTAAAAAAGAGTCATTGACATATTTTGATAAGGAGCTTGGTTTAAGAGGTGGATTTTAAGGAGTAACTAAAGGTGATGAGAAAGTGATGTGTTTAGGGAGAATGTCTGGATAGTTCAGGGTTCTGGAGGGGAGCAAAGAGGGATTAAGGTCTTCTCCCGGGACTGGAGCAGGCAAATGGCTGATCGAAGGAATTGACAGATGAGAGTTTTGGGAGGATTGGGAGGGCAGGAAGTTTTGAGGGATCAAGATGATAAAAGGGCTTTAGGTTTAGGCGGACTGTAGGCGTCCAAGAAGGAAAGTGAAGTGTCATAAGGATGGAAGGATCTAAAGGTTAGGATGGGATGTAGGGCAACGTATATTCCTGGCCTGGGTTTTGGGATTACAGTCAAACCTGATGGGTCAGAGTTAGGTGGGGATGTGTAATATAGGGTTGGAGTGAATTAGCAGAGATAAGTATGGGACAAATCTTACAGGAGTTTCAGTAATTGCTGCGCAATGAAAGCCAAGTGTTCTTGAAGTGCTCAGCAAAAGCTTCACCAGGTCAATATGGTTTGTGTTCACGTGCTCCAGGTGGAGTTCTGCACAAAAGATGAAGTCACCCACATGCTCCAGTGCAGAAATTACCTTGGGTGTAAGGGGTCTTGTTCACAGAAATACCCAATTCGAATTTCTGAAAGGAAGCAAAACTACTTGGAAATGGCCATTATTATATTCCTCTCTAGGGAACTATTAATCACACAATGATGAAAATGACATTGTATAATTGATTTCTCGACAGAGGATTATATATTTTTTGAATCTAAAAATAACAGCTAATGGTGTATCAAATGTTGGATGTATTACAGAAGGTTCTTTAAGAATATTTATTTTATTCTCATTGAAGTTAGATCGCTAAAAAAGAAATTATCAGCCCAAAATGCATCTCAATCATTTCTCATGTCATATGTTTTCTTTCTATTTCAATATTTACTGTTCCAGATAGAATCCAGAGTCCTCCTTCATATTTCCAAATTCCTAGACAGAGCACTTTTCCGTCCATATGGGTACTTGTATCTCTGAAAAGAGATGACGCCATCTTGAACAACTGATTTTCTATATCTTTATCCTATTAAAATGTACTGTATAAACATAATCAAGAGCTTCCTGACCACACATTCTTTCAGTCTATAAAACGAGTTTCTGTCATCTCATTTGAAGCAAATTATTTCTGTCAACTCGTTTCATTTGTTGTGCCTGTACAGTTCATTCTTTTCTCATTAAAAGTTAGCAAAGAATTTGGTGCCAGCTATAAAAAGTCTCTTGATTATTTTAAAATGGCCATTTCATTTGTAAGTAATTAAATATTTTATTATATTGGAATTCACAATAAATGATTTTGAGCTGAACCTGAAGATCGTTATCGGACCATATGCACTTAATCAAACTTCCCAGGATACGACTGTGACACCTATAATGATTGACTTTTTTTTAGCTTTTGGTACTTTCTGCTTGGTAGCTTTTCTTCAGGTAATTCTGCAAAACAGCGAAAATTTCAAAACTGATTTTGTTTTTGTGAGGAAAAGATGAAAACATTCTCTTTACTGTACTTATAGTTCTGTATTGTAGAAATTTTAGCATGTTTATAATGCTTAAGGTGTGAATGCATTCTATTTACACGACTTTCCAGAGCAATCCATCCCACAGTTTTTTCACACCCTTTCCCTCTGTCTTTTTTGCTCTACCACTCACCATTTCCCAGCCCTCTTTTTATTTAGCCTTTACAGATACCATATTGTTGGTCTAGATAATTATTATTACAGCAGCTTAATTTTTATAAAGTATTATATTTTGTTTCATTGAGTTACTTCCTGCTTGGCCTTTTTACTTTCAGGTTGAATACGATGCATACCTCATGTCACTCCTGGAGTCTCAGCCAACGAATCAACACAAGGTAATGGGTTTAAAAAAGCCTGGATGTTGGAAAATATTGTAAAGGTATCAAAATTGGAAGGGTAGGTTGCAGTACTTTGGGCAATGCTGATGAGTGAGCTGTTCAATCAGACCAATTCAAACAAATTCAACAAAGTGGTAAAAAGAATTCTGTCAAGTGGTAAAAAGAATTAAAATATCACCATGGCAAATGACAATATTGTATTGCATTAATGAGCAGGTATAGAAGTGTACCTAATAAAGTGGCCACTGAGTGTTCGTAACGAATCTGGTAATTTCTGTGTAGGTACCAGAAAAGTGACCATGAAAGGTTATAGACTTAAACAAATCAGAAAATAAGGTAAAGGGATCCTTTATACTGAATTTGTGCAACGTTAATAGATACTCATCTTATCCAGTTTGAGTATTTATGTACAGTATAATAGAAAACTTTATTTCTGGAAACCTCTTTATCATAGCTTTTCCCAAAATTATGAAGGAACAATAGTTTCTCTCATGTCATTCTCTCACCGACATCTTGTACAGCTGTAACATGACATCCTAACACTTGTACCCAGTGCCATACAATAAAGGCAAGCATGCCATACATCTTCTCCACCACCTGACATGTGCCCCCTAAATCTCTCTGTGTTACAACACTCCCCAGGGCCCTGCCTTTAACTGTGCTGCCTTGGTTTAACATCCAAAATTGAATTACTTTGCCCATCTGCTATTCCTTTGTCTACTTTCCCAGTTGATCAAGATCCTGTTTTAACCTCAGACAAATGTTGTGATTTCTGAGTCATCAGACAGCTGATTATTGAACTTGATACTTCAGCGCAGAACTGAGGGACTACTGTAGTTTTGGAGCTGTTGAGCAGGTGCCCCATCAGTTCCTTCAGGCATAATTCAAAGAAGATCTCTGATGTCCTGGCCTTTGGTTGTCCCTCATCCAGTAACTTACGGATTACCTTACGGTTATTTGATTACAATATGTCAGAACATGTTGGCGTGTGGCCAAGTGGTTAAGGTGTCGGTCTACTGACCTGAGGGTCGCTAGTTCAAGCCTCAGCTGAGGCAGCGTGTTGTGTCCTTGAGCAAGGCACTTAACCACACATAGCTCTGCGACGACACCGGTGCCAAGCTGTATCGGCCCTAGTGCCCTTCCCTTGGACAACATCGGTGGTGTGGAGAGGGGAGACTTGCAGCACGGGCATCTGCTGGTCTTCCATACAACCTTGCTCAGGCCTGCACCCTGGAAACCTTCCAAGGCACAAATCTATGGTCTCACGAGACTACCAGATGCCTATTTTATTTTATGTCAGAACACAACATGCACAAATTCCTAACATGCTATATCACGGACACTGCGCAGTGGCAGACAGGAAGGGTCCAGAACGGATAGTCAAAATTGCCCAACACATCACTGGCACGAACCTATCTGCTATCAAGGACATATATACACTATACAGAAAAGTGCCAGAAAAAGGCTAGCAATATAATCAAGGATCCCACCCATCCTGCTTATGGAATGTTTGATCCACTTCCAGCATCCGTGCCTGGACCACTAGACTCAAAAACAGTTATTGCCCCCCCAGCATTCAGGCTGATCAACACCTTCACCCATTAATCATCATGCCACCATTACGTACCTGTTACATAGCATCACTTTATGTACATACAATCAGTCTATATGCATATATAACTTGTACATCTTATTTTATAGGGTTGCTGTTATATTAATATTTATTGTGCTTTTTTGATTTTTACTGTATTCTTTACACTTATTGAGGCTTTTTACTGCTGCATCGGATTCAGGGTAATAATAATTTCCTTCTCCTTCACACTCGTGCGTTGAAGAAAGACCATAAATAATCTTCAATCTTGAAACATTGAACTGACTATAATTGAAAGTGGAGTGCTGTAAATATAGAGCAGCACGACCATCATCAGTGAAGAGGCAAACAGAGTCAGTTGATGATGACTTTTGATTGGATATTGAAAAACTTAAGAGAAGTTTCAAAGTGCAGAGAAAGGAGATGGGGTAGAACAGACGGAAAGATCTGTAATAGGGTGGAATGGAATACCGTTCAAATAACAAAATGCAAATGATGCAGAAGGGAGTCGTAATGGGGCAAATAAAGATACAAAATATGGTTCCGAACGAATTGTAAATGGAATAGCAGAATCATTTATTGAAATTCTTGAACTGGATATTGAGTTCAGGCTGTACTCTGCCTAACCAAAAAATGAAGTGTCCTTTAAGCTTGCATCGAGCTTCATTAGAGTGGCAATCAGGACCAGAGGTCAGAGTGAGAATGGCACAAATAATTTAAAATGGTAGCCAACAGGTAGCTTGAGGTATTGAGCAGAACTTTTGCCCAAGCTGATTTTGGTCTTCCCCCTATAGAGGAAAGCTCCCCCCTTTCCCTTTTCGTTCCTCTTCCCCTTTCCCTGTAGAACATAGAACATGGAACCTTTCCCCACAGACCATAGAACAGTACAGTACAGGCCCTTCGGCCCACAATGTTGTGCTAAACCAATTAAATTAATAATCAAACTGCTAACTAATTTCTTCTGCCCACACAATTTCTACATGCTTCCATTTTCCTCATGTTTATTTGCCTGTCTAAAAGTCCCTTAAAAGTCTCTAATGTATCTGCCTCTACCACCTCCCTGCACAGCACATTCCAGGTGCCCACCACTCTCTGTAAAAAACACTTGCCCCTCACATCTCCTTGAAACTTACCCCCCTCATCTTAAATGCATACCGTCTGGTGGTAGACTTTTTAACCCTGGGAAAAAGATGCTGTCTGTCTACTCTATCTTTGCCTGTCATAATCTTATAAACCTCTATCAGATCTCCCTCAGCCTACGCCACTCCAGACAAAACAACCAAGTTTGTCCAACCTCTCATTATAGCACATGCCCTTCCTTAGTTACTTTTGAGCTAGCACCAAATAATTTTTGCACACTTGTAGTTGTTGAATTATTTAGTGATGTCTGAAATGTATGCTATACTTCTGCATGTCTTTTTCACTTTAATAGAAGTGACATTCATAGTCATAACACTAAAATAGGATAAGGATAGATATCTGCTGTAGCAAGGCAGCTTCACTACTTTGCTTATTGTTGACAGATATCTAGAGGTAGGGATTTTCAAAAAGATTTTTTTTTTTAGATTACTTCCTTTCTCTTCCAAACACAACAGACTTTTCAGGCTCAGTTTCAAATGATGAAGAACAGGCCAGTGAAAACTCATCACGTAGAAGAAGCATACCAGAGAGTATTAAATCTGGAGAAAGAAGCAAAACTTGCTCTGCAGAGAAATGATGAGTATGTACCTGGAATTCCATTGAGAATTATGCTGTTCTTTTGATTCTTCTTTCTGTAATTATACAGGTTTGATCATGTTATCTTATGGCTGTTTAGCTCATACTGCATAAGCTTACTCTCTATGAACATGAGTCATATGGTGGAGTCTGAATGTGTTTCACACATTGTTGTAGTAAATTTGAGTGTTAAATTTACCACTGGGGAGTTGAGTTGGGGGGTGGGATTAGAAGTATAAAAGTGGTGCATTTCATCCAGACTTTGTGAACTCTGAGACTTGTATTCATTTATATAACGTAGCCATTGAAGAAGAGCGTGAACAGATTACAGAGTAATGTAAATTACCAGCATTACAGAGTAAATTACTGATGTTAGACGATTTGCATGTAGGTAGCTAAATGCCTGCACAGGAGGGTATAAAGTGTAGAGAGGTGAGAAGATCTGCAGATGCTGGAAATACAAAGTAACACACACAAAATGCTAGAGGAACTCAGCAGGCCAGGCAGCATCTATGGAGAAGAGTAAACAGTTGATGTTTCAGGCAGAGACCTGTTGAGTTCCTCCAGCATTTTGTGTGTGTTGCAGAATATAAAGAGTGTTTTTTTTTGTTTGTCCTCATCCCATAATATATTAATTAGCCTCTGCCAAATGAAACTCCTTCTTGCTTGAGATAATTTGATACTGAAAATCGTAGGATCTGTATTTGATCTTCTTCTAACCCATGTTTGTAGTTATTTATCATATGGATTGCTTCTTGGCCTTTTGGCTAAGATCAAGTATAGTATCGTGGTGGACTTGCTGTGATCAAGAGGCCAAGAAGAAGTTAACCTGCTGATGTTGGGGCGAATCCTCATGCTGATCGAGTAACCAATCTAACTTCAGCCACCCAGCTTGGATGGCTGCATCTACCAGCACATCAACTGGAGGACCAGGGATCTGAAATAAGTCAGTCAAGGATCTGATTGGGGAAGGCCATCCAACAAGAATCACTTCATTTGCAAGGTTTTGCTCAATTGCTGCAAAATTGAGGTGAAGGACTTCAATGGCTATGTTGCCTCCCAGGTGCCAGAGTCAGCGACATCTCGGATTATGTCCTCAGCATTTTGGGGGGGGGGGAGGGAGAGTGGCCAGGTGTCCTGATATGTATTGGTACCAATGACATAGGAAGGAAAAGCAAAGAGGTCCTGAAGAGAGAATTTAAGAGAGCTAGGTAGAAAGGTGAGAAGCAGGACTTCCCGGGTAGTAATTTCTGGATTGCTACCTGTGCCACGCACCAGTGAGGGTAGAAACAGGATGATTTGGCAGATAAATGCGTGGCTGAAAAGCTGGTGCAGGGGGCAGGGCTTCAGGTTCTTGGATCATTGGGATCTCTTCTGGGGGAGCCATGACCTGTACAAAAGGGACGGGTTGCACCTGAACCCGAAGGGTACCAATATTCTTGCAGGCAGGTTTGTTAGAGCTGTTGGGGAAGGTTCAAACTAATTTGGCAGGGGGATGGGAATCTGAGTGTAGGGATTCAGGATAGGATGGATGGTAAAAAAGCAAAGATAGCGTGCATTCAGATTGTCAGGAGGGCAGGCAGATGTTAGGACAAAATTACGGCCAGCAGGATGAGTATCAGTGTATTAGGGATGAAGAATCAAAAAGGGTAGCAAATACAGTACTCAAAGTGTTATACCTCAATGCACAGAGTATAAGAAGTAAGGTGGGTGATCTTGTTGCACTTTTACGGATTGTCGGGTATGATGCTGTGGCCATCACTGAGTCGTGACGGAAGGATGGTTGTAGTTGGGAGCTGAATGTCCAAGGTTACACATTGTATTGTAGGGATAGGAAGGTAGGCAGAGGGGGTGGTGTGGCTCTGCTGGTAAAGAATGGCATCAAATCATTAGAAAGATGTGACATAGGATTGGAAGGTATTGAATCCTTGTTGGGTTGGGTTAAGAAACTGCAAGGGTAAAAGGACCTTGATGGTAGTTATATACAGGCCTCCCAACAGTAGCTGGGATGTGGACTACAGATTACAATAGGAATTAGAAAAGGCATGTCAAAAGTGTAATGTTATGATAGTCATGGGAGATTTTAACATGCAGGTAGATTGGGAAAATCAGGTTGGCAATGGATCGCCAGAGAGTGAATTTGTTGAATACCTATGAGATGGCTTTTTAGAGCAGTTTCTCATTGAGCCTACTCAGGGATCAGCTATACTGAATTGGGTGTTATGTAATGAACCGGGGGTATTAGGAAGCTTAAGGTAAAGGACCGCTTGAGAGGCAGTGATCACAATATGACTGAGTTCAACTTGAAATTTAATAGGTATTAAGTAAAGCCTGACGTAGCAGTATTTCAGTGGAGTAAAGGAAATTATAGTGGTATGAGAGAGGAGTTGGCCAAAGTAAATTGGAAGGAGATGCTGGCAGGGATGACAGCAGAGCAGCAATGGCTTGAGTTTCTGGAAAACAAGAGGAAGGTGAGGATAGATGTATTCCAAAAATGAAGAAATACTCAAATGGCAAAACAGTACACTGTGGCTGACAAGGGAAGTCAAAGCTAATGTAAAAGCAAAAGAGGAGACATACAACAAAGCAAAAATTAACAGGAAGATAGAGAATCAGGAAGCTTTTGAAAACCTACAGAAAGTAACTAAAAGAATCATTGGGAGGGAAAAGATGAAATATGAAAGCAAGCTAGCAAACAATATCAAAGTAGATAGTAAAATTTTCCAAGTATGTAAAAAAAAAAGTGAGATGAGAGTGGATATAGGACCACTAGAAAATGAGGCTGGATAAATAATGATCGGGGGCAAGGAGATGGCAGATGAACTGAATGAGTATTTTGTATCAGTCTTCACTGTGGAAGACACTATCAGTGTGCCAGGTGTTGAAGGGTGTGAGGGAAGAGAAGTGAGTGCAGTTACTATTACAAGGGAGAAGGTGCTCAAAAAGCTGAAAGTCCTAAAGGTACAGAAGTCTCCTGGACCAGATGAACTGCACCCTAGGGTTCTGAAAGAGGTAGTGGTAGAGATTGTGGAGACATTAATAATGATCTTTCAAGAATTATTGGACTCTGGCATCATTCTGGAGGACTGGAAAATTGAAAATGTCACTCCACTCTTTAAGAAAGGAGGGAGGCAGCAGAAAGGAAATTTATAGACGAGTTAGCCTGACCTCAGTGGTTGGGAAGATGTTGGAGTCAATTGTTAAGGATGAGGTTATGGGGTACTTGGTGACACAAGACAAGATAGGACAAAGTCAGCATGGTATCCTTCAGGGAAAATCTTGCCTGATAAACCTGTTAGAATTCTTTGAGGAGATTACAAGTAGGATAGGTAAAGGGGATGCAGTAGATGTTGTATATTTAGATTTTCAGAAGGCCTTTGACAAGGTGCCACACATGAGGCTGCTTACCAAGCTAAGGGCCCATGGCATTACAGGAAAGTTGCTAACATGGTGAGAGTATTGGCTGATTGGTAGGAGGCAGCGAGTGGGAATAAAAGGATCCTTTTCTGGTTGGCTGCCAGTGACTGGTGGCCAACCAGTCTGCAGGGGTCGGTGTTGGGACCACTTCTTTTTATGCTGCATATAAATGATTTAGATGATGGAATAGATGGCTTTGTTGCTAAATTTGCAGACGAGGCGAAGATTGGTGGAGGGGCAGGTGATGTTCAGGAATCAAAAAGGGTGCAGAAGGATTTAGACAGATTAGGAGAATGGGCAAGAAAGTGGCAAATGAAATACAATGTTGGAAAAAAGCATGGTCATGGTCATTGGTGGAAGAAATAAATGTGCAGAATATTTTCTAAATGGGAGAAAATTCAAAAATCTGATATGAAAATAGATTTGGGAGTCTTTGTGCAGAACACCCTAAAGGTTAACTTGCAGGATGAGTTGGTGGTGAGGAAGACAAATGCAATATTAGCATTTATTTCAAGAGGTCTAGAATGTAAGAGCAGGGGTGTGATGCTGATGCTTTTAAAGCACTAGAGAGGCCTCACCTTGAGTATTGTGAACAGTGTTGGGCTCCTTATCTAACAAAAGATCTGCTGGCATTGGAGAGAACATAGAACATAGAATAACACAGCACAGTACAGGCCCTTCAGCCCACAATGTTGTGCTGACCCTCAAACCCTGCCTCCTATATAAGCCCCCACCTTAAATTCCTCCATATACCTGTCTGGTAGTCTCTTAAACTTCACCAGTGTATCTGCCTCCGCCACTGACTCAGGCAGTGCATTCCACACACCAACCACTCTCTGAGTAAAAAACCTTCCTCTAATATCCCCCTTGAACTTCCCACCCCTTACCTTAAAGCCATGTCCTCTTGTATTGAGCAGTGGTGCCCTGGGGAAGAGGCGCTGGCTATCCACTCTATCTATTCCTCTTATTATCTTGTACACCTCTATCATGTCTCCTCTCATCCTCCTTCTCTCCAAAGAGTAAAGCCCTAGCTCCCTCAATCTCTGATCATAATGCATACTTTCTAAACCAGGCAGCATCCTGGTAAATCTCCTCTGTACCCTTTCCAATGCTTCCACATCCTTCCTATAGTGAGGTGACCAGAACTGGACACAGTATTCCAAGTGTGGCCTAACCAGAGTTTTATAGAGCTGCATCATTACATCGCAACTCTTAAACTCTATCCCTCGACTTATGAAAGCTAACACCCCATAAACTTTCTTAACTACCCTATCCACCTGTGAGGCAACTTTCAGGGATCTGTGGACATGTACCCCGAGATCCCTCTGCTCCTCCACACTACCAAGTATCCTGCCATTTACCTTGTACTGTACCTTGGAGTTAGTCCTTCCAAAGTGTACCACCTCACACTTCTCTGGGTTGAACTCCATCTGCCACTTCTCAGCCCACTTCTGCATCCTATCAATGTCTCTCTGCAATCTTTGACAATCCTCTACACTATCTACAACACCACCAACCTTTGCGTCGTCTGCAAACTTGCCAACCTACCCTTCTACCCCACATCCAGGTCATTAATAAAAATCACGAAAAGTATAGGTCCCAGAACAGATCCTTGTGGGACACCTCTAGTCACAATCCTCCAATCTGAATGTACTCTCTCCACCACCACCCTCTGCCTTCTGCAGGCAAGCCAATTCTGAATCCACCTGGCCAAACTTCCCTGGAACCCATGCCTTCTAACTTTCTGAATAAGCCTACCATGTGGAACCTTGTCAAATGCCTTACTAAAATCCATATAGATCACATAAACTGCACTACCCTCATCTGTATGCCTGGTCACCTCCTCAAAGAACTCTATCAGGCTTGTTAGACATGATCTGCCCTTCACAAAGCCATGCTAACTGTCCCTGATCAGACCATGATTCTCTAAATGCCTATAGATCTTATCTCTAAGAATCTTTTCCAACAGCTTTCCCACCACAGGCGTAAGGCTCACTGGTCATTACCCGGACTATCCCTACTACCTTTTTTGAACAAAGGGACAACATTCGCCTCCCTCCAATCCTCCGGTACCATTCCTGTGGACAACGAGGACATGAAGATCCTAGCCAGAGGCTCAGCAATCTCTTCTCTCGCCTCGTGGAGCAGCCTGGGGAATATTCCGTCAGGCCCTGGGGACTTATCTGTCCTAATGTATTTTAGCAACTCCAACACCTCCTCTCCCTTAATATATCAACATGCTCCAGAACATCAACCTCACTCATATTGTCCTCACCATCATTAAGTTCCCTCTCATTGGTGAATACCGAACAGAAGTATTCATTGAAGACCTCGCTCACTTCCACAGCCTCCAGGCACATCTTCTCACCTTTATCTCTAATAGGTCCTACCTTCATTCCTGTCATCCTTTTTTTCTTCACATAACTGAAGAATGCCTTGGGGTTTTCCTTTACCCTACTCGCCAAGGCCTTCTCATGCCCCCTTCTTGCTCTTCTCAGCCCATTCTTAAGCTCCTTTCTTGCTTCCCTATATTCCTCAATAGACCCATCTGATCCTTGCTTCCTAAACCTCATGTATGCTGCCTTCTTCCACCTGACTAGATTTTCCACCTCACTTGTCCCCCATGGTTCCTTCACCCTCCCATTCTTTATCTTCCTCACCGGGACAAATTTATCCCTAACATCCCGCAAGAGATCTCTAAACATCGACCACACGTCCATAGTACATTTCCCTGCAAAAACATCATCCCAATTCACACCCGCAAGTTCTAGCCTTATAGCCTCATAATTTGCCTTTCACCAATTAAAAATTTTCCTGTCCTCTCTGATTCTATCCTTTTCCATGATAATGCTAAAGGCCAGGGAGCGCTGGTCACTGTCCCCCAGATGCTCACCCACTGAGAGATCTGTGACCTGACCCGGTTCATTACCTAGTACTAGATCTAGTATGGCATTCCCCCTGGTCGGCCTGTCCACATACTGTGACAGGGATCCGTCCTGGATACACCCTGCCCCATCTGAACCCTTGGAACTAATCAGGTGCCAATCAATATTAGGGAAGTAAAAGTCACCATGATAGCAACCCTGTTATTTTTGGACCTTTCCAAAATCTGCCTCCCAATCTGCTCCTCTGTATCTCTGCATCTCTGCTGCTACCAGGGGGCCTATAGAATACCCCCAATAGAGTAACTGCTCCCTTCCTGTTCCTGACTTCCACCCATCTTGACTCAAAAGAGGATCCTGCTACATTATCCACCCTTTCTGTAGCTGTAATAGTATCCCTGACCAGTAATGCCTCCCCTCCTCCCCTTTTTCCACCTTCTCTATCCCTTTTAAAGCACTGAAATCCAGGAATATTGAGAATCCATTCCTGCCCTGGTGCCAGCCAAGTCTCTGTAATGGCCACCACATCATAATTCCATGTATGTATCCAAGCTCTCAGTTCATCACCTTTGTTCCTGATGCTTCTTGCATTGAGGTACACACATTTCAGCCCTTCTACCTTACTGTCTTTACACTGTTTATTCTGTTTCTCTTTCCTCAAAGCCTCTCTGTATGTTAGATCTGGCTTTACTCCATGCACTTCTTTCACTGCTCTATCGCTCTGGGTCCCATCCCCCTTGCAAATTAGTTTAAACCCTCCGGAACCATGCTAGCAAACCTACCTGCAAGGATATTGCTCCTCCTCGAGTTCAGGTGCAACCCATCCAATCTGTACAGGTCCCACCTTCCCCAGAAGAGATCCCAATGATCCAAAAATCTAAAACCCTGCTCCCTGCACCATCTCCTCAGCCACGCATTCAACTGCCATCTCCTCCAATTCTTACCATCACTGTCACGTAGCACTGGCAGCAATCCTGAGAACGCCACCCTTGAGGTCCTGTTCTTCAGCCTTCTGCCTAATTCCCGAAACTCACACTTCAGGACCTCATCCCTCTTCCTGCCTATGTCGTTGGTCCCAACATGTATCACGACTGCTGGTTGCTTTCCCTCTCGTACCAGGATGTCGTGCACCCAGTCAGAGACATCCCGGACCCTGGCACCCGGGAGGCAACAAACCATGCAGGTGTCCTTCTCACGTTCACAAAATCTCCTGTCTGCTCCCCTGACTATAGAGTCTCCAATGACGACAGCTCTCCTCTTCTCCGTCCCACCCTTCTGCACCACAGGGTCAGACTCAGTGCCGGAGGCCCTGCCACCGTGGCTCACACCTGGTCGGTCATCCCCGCCAACAGTATCCAGGACGGTAAACTTATTATTCAGGGGAATGGCTACAGGGGTGCTCTGCACTACCTGTCTGCCCACCTTTGCTTTCCCCCCTCTGACTGTCACCCAACGACCTGCTTCCGACAGCTTAGGTGTGACTACCTCCCTTTAGCTCTCATCTATGACTGCCTCATTCTCCCTTATGAGTCGAAGGTCATCCAGCTGCTGCTCCAGATTCCTTACACGGTTTTCCAGATCGCCTAGCCGTATGCACTTCTGGCACATGTGACTCTGCGGGAGAGGGGAGTTCCCCCAAGACTGCCACATCTCACATGAGAGGCACATCACCGTCTCAGGAGACACTGTAAAAACTAACTGCGAGCTAGCTTGTCTTCCGCCTCTTCTCGTCGAAGCCTCTCAAGTCAAAGCCTCAAAGCTCCACTCCTCCACTGGCCCACTCACGCACTGGCCACTTTCCACTGGGTTCAGAGGAGGTTCAGAAGGATGATTCCAGGAATGAAAGACTTATCATATGAGGAACATTAGGTAGCTCTGGGCCTGTACTCTCTGAGGGATCTTATTAAAACTTTTCAAACGTTGAAAGGCATAGACAGAGTAGACGTGGAAAGGATATTTCCCATGGTGAGGGAGTCTAAGACAAGAGGGAACAATTCTGGGTTAGAGGGTGCTTCATTTAAAACAGAGATGTGGAGAAATTTCTTTAGCCAGATGGTGGTGAATTTGTGGAATTTATTACTACAGGCAGATGTGGAGGCCAGGTTGTTGAGTGTATTTAAGGTGGAGATTAATAGGTTCTTGATTGACCACGGAAATAGCGGTTGGGGGAGAAGTCTGGGGAGTGGGGCTGAGGAGGGGGAAAAAGGATCAGCCATGATTGAATGGTGGAGCAGACTCGATGGACCAAATGGCCTAATTCTGCTCCTATGTCTTATGGTCCTAAGGCTTTTTCGACATAACCTTCAAGTATGCATAGAGGTGGCAGAAGTTCTTGCAGGATTTTAGAGAGAAAAGAATGAGGGACTACTGTGGCTGCTGAAGGTCCAGCCTCTTCTCACCATCCCTGCCTAGAAGGGGCTTGTAATAACAGTGCATATGTCCAACCTACCTGTACCCATTGTGGACGTCCTCACCTTTCATGCCCGCTATGTCGAGGGCACAGGAAACTGTGTGGACATAAAAGACATATTTGTGATCTGGACAAGCAAGCACCAGGTCAAGATCAAGCTGAGGGTGGATTCTGATGGCTTCATCATTGCTCTCATCCTGGGCCACACTGTAACTGCAACAAGCATGGTCATGCCACAGCTCAATGCAATGCAGTCATCTGCAAGAACTGCAAACAGAAAGGCCACCACAGAAAGGACTGCCAGGAGAACAAATACTGCAACCTCTACAAGTCCTGCCCAAAACGTGTTGGCTCCTATGCACAGGCAACAAGTGGGGGAGCTGGCACTGATAAGGCTCAGGCAAATGCCAATACGCCTACTACCAGTGCAAAGGCCATGCCCAGCATTAGTATAGAGACTCTGAGGGAAGGCTGACCACCTCAAGTCCCCAATCCTCTACCCAGGCCCCTCCACAAGACCAGGCAGAGTCCTTAGAGGAATGGAGGGCAGAGGGACAAGAAGAAGAATGGCAGCTGATGAAGAGGAAAAAGTCTCAGAAGACACATCCAAGAGACAGCTGGCTGAAGAAAATAAAAGAAATGGGAAGAAAAAGGCAGGGCAGTGAACAGGCCTATCTTCGTTGGAGGATGAAGCAGGTGTGGGTAACCAGCAGCCCAGGCAGAAGAAGTGCATAACGGGGGGAAAGGTCAGAAAGGGAAAATACGAATGGGGAAGGAGTTCTGCCGACCACTCTCCAGTTGTGGGAGACTGGGAGCAGCACAGTCACCACTCCCCGGCTCGGAGAATCTGGGACCAGGCCTGCGTCAGGTACTCCCAGCTCCCCAGCTCAGAGAGGTGGTAGGTGCTGGTCAGGTGCAGGATCTTAGAGGACAACCGGTGATGAGACCCCCCCCCCCCAGTCACACCACCAGCACTGCTACACCCGGGGGTGTGAATTAACCTCAGTACCTGAACCAGTGACCATCTCCACCTCCCTTCCCCCAACCTACTCACACTACCAACCTACTCACACTACCAGCACCGCCACACACGGTGGGAGGATTATCCTCAGTACCTGAACCAGTGACCATCTCCACCTCCCTTCCCCCAACCTACTCACACTACCAACCTACTCACACTACCAGCACCGCCACACACGGTGGGAGGATTATCCTCAGTACCTGAGCCAACAATAAGTGCAACAGTTCACCAAAGCCATGGGCATGATGGTTCATTCTGAGTAACCTGGATGAGAGCTTTGCCCCAAGAACTAATCCCGGACTTAAATCTGGCCTTGTTAACCGTGTGCAATGTAAAGAGGACATTGAGATGTGTCAGTGCCTTACGGTGGCTGGCCAAGATCAATGCCGATTTGACCACCTTACAGGAGTCCCGGCTACCACAGCTCTGCAACAACTGGTGCTGGTCACGATGGTGACCCCATGGTTTGTGTGGTCGGTGGGCAATGATTGTCATGCTTCCAGCTTGAGGATTCTGCTACAGGGAGGCAACTTCTCAATCACCCAAGTCAAAGAGGTGGCTTGCGGGGGGCGCCCCAGTGGCAGATGTAAAATACTGAAATGCAGCTTAACCATGTGTATGCCTCTCCTGCGCAGAATGAACAGCTGACTGTGCTTGAGTAGCTCCCAGCACTGCTGGCAACGTCCCAGTTGGTTGTTCTGGCTGGGGATTTCAAATGCATCATGACCTGTCCTTCACGGAAAAGTTCTTCCAGACCAACACTTTTGACCACAAGGCCATCAGGCAGTGGTCAACACAGAACATACTGCAGACACTGTAGGAGAAGGGCTCGATGGACACAGTGGGCTGGTTCTAGAGCAGACTGTCCAGACAATCTGGCGGAAAGCCTCATTGGCAGACCTCACCTGGCTGGGAGTGAGAGAAGCCCTCCCAGTCACATCCTTCCTGCATGCCTGGAGCATCATCCCTGAAGTCCGCTGCCCGCAGGATGACTGTAGTGGGAAAGAAACAATAGCCCACCTCTTTTTAGACTGTGGGTTTGTGAAAGATGAAAGGGCCTGTGTCGCGTTTCATCTCAAGCAGCTGTATGACAGATCTATGGGCTGTTCCCAGGGTCATACATGGAGGCAAATGTCAAGAGATGCTGGCAAATCATCAGTTCAGTGAAAGTTGCTTTTTGGTCAGCCTGAAGCTTGTTGTCCATTGTAGAATGCTGCCAGCTGGTTCCACGAGTACATGCTGAGGGACGCACTGAAACTTGGTGCAGCCACTATAAGGGCCTGTTGGGGAAGGATCACAGTATAAGGTTCTTCTCCTTCTGGAGAGGGAAGGGCCGGGGGGGGGTGAAGAAAGCCCGCTCAATTATTGTAGTGGTTAGTATACCACCCCAGAAGACACACGAGTGGCAGCAGTGCGAGAACAGTATGGAAAACATTGACCATGCGTGTAACGACAGGAGAGGCATGGGACGGTTTATCTTGTAAATAATTTTTTATTCTGAATAAAGTTTAGTTTGTTAAAAATAAAACAAGTAAAATGATCATACGGATAAATAACAGAATTGGATGACTTTGCTAAGTTCTGTTTCCATATTGCATATGCTGGTGGCCACTTTATTAGGTACATCCATACACCTGCTCGTTAATGCAAATATCAAATCAGCCAATCATGTGGCAGCAACTCCATACATAAAAGCATGCAGACATGGTCAGGAGGTTCAGTTGTTGTTCAAACCAAACATCAGAATGGGGAAGAAACTATGATTGTGGAATGATTGTTGGTTCCAGACGGGATTTTGAATATCTCAGAACCTGTTGGTCTCCTGGGATTTTCATGCACAACACTTTCTAGAGTTTACAGAGAATGGTGCGAAAAACAAAAAAAAAGTCCAGTGAGCGGCAGTTTGGTAGGCATAAACGCCTCATTATATGAGAGGTCAGAGGAGAATGGCCAGTCTGATTCAAGCTGACAGGAAGACGAAAATAACTCAAATAACAACGCATTTCAACAGTGGTGTGCATCTGAGCACACAACACGTCAAAGCTACAGCAACAGAGGTCCAGGAACCCACACTCAGTAGCCATTTTATTAGGTACCTAATAAAGTGGCCACCGATTGTACATAGAGAGTATTATAATAGTGTTATAGTAACATTTTGAGCCTCATCTCAGACAATTTTGTGATTAGCTAACACTCTAGGGTAGATATCAGACCTTGGACTATTCTGATATGTATGATATTAGAACCATTTCAGCCATATGTTTATGCAGTAGACACATGGGGAAATAGTAGTTAATACATTGTTCAATAAAACTGAATTTAATGTTTCATTTGGTTGTTCACTAATTCCATGATGAATTGCAGCAAAGGTTACAGGATTAGACATTTACCACTTCCATAT
This sequence comes from Mobula birostris, assembly GCF_030028105.1. Classification (NCBI taxonomy): domain Eukaryota; kingdom Metazoa; phylum Chordata; class Chondrichthyes; order Myliobatiformes; family Myliobatidae; genus Mobula; species Mobula birostris. The sequence goes on from NC_092377.1 coordinate 96,429,134, forward strand.
ATACTCAGTGGCCACTTTATTAGGTACCCGCAGAAGAAGACTGGAAAAAAGGGAAGATAATCTTGCTGTCATTGTGACTGTGGGGGAGTGACTTGCCAAGATGGGGCAGGGGACATAGTGGAGGTTGGATCAAAGATATTTTGGGTAGTTGGCAAGGTGATTAGTTTGTTGGGGGTACACAGAAAGCTTTGGGCCCCAATCCTCCAAGTAGGAGACTAAAACTTAGCTGCTGTGTATGGACTATCTAATTACTTAAAACAATTGATTTTTTTCCCCAAAATTAGATAAACAAAGTAAAAGGCCATGTCTAATTTTATTGATTGGTGGAATAAGCATAACAGACTGAATGGTCTCCTTTCCTTTCTGTAACTTGGGCTCTAATAATGTATTATTGATCCAATTGCCTTCATTTTATTCAGTTCTCATGAGGGTATTTAGTAGAATTATAAAGCTGCTGTGTACAGTAGATTCAGGTGCTTGAAAGACTGATTAATGGTCACTAACCCTGCACCCTTTGGTTGTTTAAATACCCAAACATTTAAAAAGATAGCATTGTAGACGTTCTTTTACACCGTAAGACGATGTTTCAATAGAAAAGACAATTGCTAAACACATCTGTTACTGAGCATGTGAAATTTGTGTAAACATTGACTGTGAATGCACTAACATGTGAAATCTTGGGATTTAATGTGGCTAACAGATTTTTGGTCATCAATAAAGGTCTTCCTCAGAACAAATGATGCCAGTCTCACAATTGTGCACTCTCTTTCTTCATGGAAGTTTTACCTTTCACACTTTAACTACAGTTGAAATGCATTGGAATGTTTTAAATATCAAATGACTTAACTTCAACTTACAACACCAGCTGTTGGTCAACACCTAGTCACCACTTAACACTGACCCATGCAGGTAACTGTGTTCGATCAGGTCAATGGATGATCTTGGGTCCCTGAATGGAGTGATGATTGGGAGGTAATTGTAACCTGTAAAAGTTGGGCCCATGTCTCACCTGGCTTATTGCATAGAACAGATGCAGGCTTTTAACATATTTGGTAATCGTGTTTCTTTTCAGGCTAAGGAATGAACTTGAGAGGGAACTTCCAAAACCGAAGCAGCAAGGTAAATCAATCTTTAAAATCAATGCTTTGGACAGAGTTCCTATCCTGCAGGATTGCCCTGGAGTTCTGGGAATTACAGATTAAGTTGGGGTAATTGTGTTTTCTTTGAGTTCTATTTTAATAGTTCTAAAATAATGGCAAATCCAAAATATTCCACCTTAATAGATCGTTAGATATGGTAGGTCATTTCATAAGCTCCAAGAATATATCTGAAAAGACTTGACAATGTCAGCTTTAATTGTAATTTTCATTAAGGTGATAAGCATATATATTGACATAAATAAACAGTTTAAAGAAACTACAATTAAAAATGAAAACTCTGCTTATTCGTTGCTCCCTGCCTCAGAGATGAGACACTGCATTGCAAACATTAGAAACCAGTTACCCGGTCTTGCTTTGTAAGTACCGTCTTTAGACTACATTTGAGAAATGCCAGTCTAGGATTTTAATCTGGTGTAAATCCAGTGGTTTAGTTCCAGAGTGTATGTCCAATTCCATTTGTTGTTACAGTCTTCTGTACAGCATTTCCATTTACTGTGACACAGGTACATCTGACAGCCCTTATGCCTTTTGTACTGGGCATGACTAGTGGGGGATGTGGAATGAAAAGAGTGAGAGAGAGGGGAACTGTTTCTTTGCTCTTATTACATGGATGGTCTGTTGTCAAGTATTGTGAAGTGGTATGACAGAAGTTAAGTAAGGTACATACAAGAACTGTATAAGACATAAGAGCAGAATTAGCTCATCTGACCCATCAAATTCTTTCTCAACCCCATTCTCCTGCCTTTTCCCCTAACCTTTGACACCCTTACTAATCAAGAACCTATCAACCTCTGCATTAAGTATACCTAATGACTTGACCTCCACAGCCGTCTATACAGGGGTCCCCAACCTTTTCTGCACTGTGGACCGGTTTAATATTGACAATATTTTTGCGGACTGGCCGACGGGGGTGGGGGGATGGTGTTCAAGTTCAACAGTGCGTGACAGGGAATGAGGAAAGGTGCAGCTGACTCATATCGTTTCATATCGCCAAATCATATTGTTTCCTTGCAGCCCGGTACCAGTCCGTGGCCCAGTGGTTGGGGACCACTCGTCTATAACAATGAATTTCACAGATTCACCACCCTCTGGCTAAAGAAATTCCTCATTATTTCTGTTTATAAGGGATGCCTTTTTATTCAGTGGTTGTGCCCTCTGGGCGTAGACTCTCCCACTGCTGGAAACAACCTTTCCACATCCATTCTATTCTGGTCTTTCAATATTCAGATTTCATCGTGATCCCCCCTCATTCCTCTAAACTCCAGCAAGTACAGGCCCAAAGCCATCAAGCAGTCCTCATTCATTAACCCTTTCACTCCTGGGATCATGCTTGTATCAGAATCAGGTTTGATATCACCAACATAGGGAGGGAGGAGAAGATGGCGACGTGACGCAGCGCGCGGGGCTGTTCCGAGTGATATCGATATATGTTAACTAGGGGGCTGTGCACAATTCTGATTTGACGGAGACAGCCGCGAGGAGCACGGAGGAACACCTGGAGTAACTTCTGAAATGCTTGCTTCGCTGCCGCTGCTACTGTGCGATCGAGAATCTCCGGAGGGGAAGGACCCACATCCTTGGCTTTGCCTGTTGCCGGGGCCGGGGTCGAAGCGCTCAGCAGTGATGGTGCTTGGTGCTTGGTGTCGGAGAGCTGGTCGGAGGCTCGGAGTTTTTGGATGGACTCGGAGTTGGACTGTGGTCGGACACTTCCAGTATGCTGCATCGGCAAGTTGGCAGCGCTGGAAGTTTACTGTCTGCGTGAGATGATGGGACTTTCGAGAGACTCTTCAGATTTTTACTGTGCCATGGTCTGTTCTTATCAAATTGCGGTATTGCTTTGCACTGTTGTAACTATATGTTATAATTATGTAGTTTTTGTTAGTTTTTAAGTCGGTTTGTCATGTGTTTCTGTGATATCATTCTGGAAAAACATTGTATCATTTCTTAATGTATGCATTACTAAATGACAATAAAAGAGGTCTACATATCCTCATAATCTAATCTAACGTGTTATGAAATTTGAAAGTAAGTTTTTATAACTTTGCAATATTTGTTTATTTTTGTAACGTAATAATTTGGAAACCGCAGAACAACGAATTTCATGCCATATGTCAGTGATAATATACCTGATTCTGACTCTGATGTTGATATTATCAAGTTTTAAAAAAACTTACTGCAGAATAGCAAACATTATAACTCTGAAATGTAAGCAGAACCATGGTACATATCTTTGCACTACTTTTTCATTTTAGGCTTATAGACTTCAGTTTGAAATTCTAAAATCCAGTTCTTTAATTTTTATATTGACGATTAAAAAATTGAACCAGCAAGTCCAAAGAATCTTCTGAATTTTTGAAGTTAGTGGTAAATAATATTGATAACTGTTCAAAGAGGATAATTTTATCTTGAATTCACTGTTCTCCTGATTTTAATTTCTGTTGAAAGATTACAGTCTTTTGTAATTAGTGTGTGAAGTTTGCATAGATAAGCTCCTCATTCTGATAAAACTAGAAAGAGGAATGGGAATTACAGTGTTATGGATGCTGTTGTGAGGTACTCTATGTGGGATCTGAGGTTGAAATCATGAAACTGACCTAAAATATTGACTCTTCATTCCTTTCCATAGATGCTGTTGAATTCCTGCAGCATTTTGTGTGTATCAATCATAAAACCTTGTCTGGCAGAGAAAATCCATCATCCTACTAGATCTGAGGATGTTGTGGTGGGCCTGACATCAGTTATAAAAAATTTAAAATGTAAAATTCCCCATCACTTGCTGGTGTCCAGGGACCTGGTCTCAAGAGATGAGTGATGACCTTCAGGGTGGAAATAATAAAGGGAATATATTTCAACAAAGATAAGTCAGTCTCTTACTTCCTTACTGGGGAAGCATTCTCCACATCGGCACAGTAGCGTAGTTGGTGTGGCGTGTTAGCCTAAGGGAAGTATGGTAGCATAGTTACACCAGAAGTGAACGGCAAGTTAATTAAAATGGAATTGGACACTGACTCGGCTGTTTCAGTCATTCCACAAAATGAGCTTGAACGGCATTTCAAAGAAACTGATCTGAAGCCTGCAGGTATCCACCTAATAACTTATACTAAAGAAAAGGAAACGCCTGTGGGAAAAACATTTGTAGTAGTGTACATGGGTTCTTTGTCCATTCAGAAATCTGATGACAGTGGGGAGAAACTGTTCCTAAAATTTTGAGTGTGTCTCTTCAGGATCTTGTACCCTTGTACCTCCTCCTTGATGGTAGTAACGTGAAGAGGGAACGTCCTGGGTGATGGAGTGATGAAAGATGCTGCCTTTTTGAGGCATTGCCTTTTGAAGGTGTCCTCAGTGCTGGGGAGGCTATGCCCATGATGAGTTGGCTGAGTTTACAACCTTCTGCAGCTTTTTCCAATCCTGTGATGTGGCCCCTCTATACTTGTGATGCAACCAGTAAGGAAGTTCTGTATGGTACATCTGTAGAAATTTGCGAAAGACTTTGGTGACGTACCAAGTCTCCTCATGCTCCAAATAAAATATAGCCGTTGTTGTGCCTTCTTTGTAATTGCAGCAATATGTTGCACCTGGGATAGATCTTCAGAGCTGTTGACACCCAGGAACTTGAAACTGCTCACCCTTTCCACTGATGATCCTTCGATGAGGACTGGTGTGTGTTCTTTCAATTTCTCCTTCCAGAGGTCCACAATCAATTCCTTGGTCTTACTGATGTTGGGTGAAAGGTTGTTTCGACACCACTCAATGAGCTGATCTACCTGAATTTCACCATCTGAAATTCTGCCAACAATAATTGTGTCATTGGGAAATGTATAGATGGCATTTGAGCTATGCCTAGCCACACTGTTGTGGGTGTAGAGAGAGTAGAGCAGTGGCTAAGCATGGATCCTTGAGGTACCACCAGTGTTAATTGTTAGCTAAGTGGAGATGTTATTTCTGATCTGCATGTGGTCTCCCAAAGAGGAAGTCAAGGATCTGGTTGCAGAGGTAGGTATAGAGATCCAGGTTTTGGAGCTTTTTAATTAGTACTGAGGGTATGATAGTGTTGAACGCTGAGCTGTATTTTGGTTTGGGTATGCCTGGTATGTTCTCAAAGGCACACACTCATCCATAAGGGTCTTGATGAAGTCAGTGACAACTGTGGCACATTCATTCATATTCAAAGATGAATCCCTGAATATCATCCAGTCCACTGATTCAAAGTGATTCTACAACTTCTCTTGACCATAGCTTCTTGGTCCTTACCACTGGTGCTGCTGTCTTCAGTTTCTGCCTATCCACTGGGAATAGAAGTACAGCTGGGTGATCAGACTTTCCAAAGTGTGGGCATGAGATGGCACGGCTCCTGCTAGTGGTATAACAGTGGCCAAGTGTGTTGGCACCCCTGGTTCTGTAGATGATGCATTGTGGTAGCTGTTTAGAGACTTCTTCAAGCTGGCCCGGTTGAAATCCCCTCAGTGATGGGGAAGGTATCAGGGTGCACTATTTCGTGACTGTTGATTACAGTGCTCAGCTCCTCCTGTGCCTGCCTGATGTTGGCCTGAGGTAGGATGCACACTGCTACCAGGATGATGGCAGAAAACTCTTTCAGCAGATAAAATGGACAACACTTGACCACTAGATGTTCCAGGTCTTGTGAGCAGGATGAGACAGAACTGTCATGTCTGTGGACCATGATGAGTTAATCATGAAGTATACTCCCCCTCCTCTACCTTTAAAAGACTTACTGACCTGTCTTTACAGAGAATGGTGAAGCCATCGGGCTGCAGTGCTGTATTCAAAATGGCGCAGGTGAGCCATGTTGCTGTGAAGCTAAGTGCGCAGCAGTCCCTGATGCCCCACTGGTACTGCAATCTTGCTTTGAGGTCTTCAATTTTACTTTTCAAAGATTACATTCACAAGCAGAATAGTCAGGAGTGGGGTCTAATGCCTCTGTTTCAAATGTACCTGTCAGACCAGCATGCCTTCCCCACTTCTGTTTGCTTAAAGGGAAACTGCACTCATGACCTGAGTCTCTCAATTTTGAGGATCAATAGATTTTTTAAACAAATTTTTTAAAATTTAATTTTTAAATGATGTTTCTTACTGAAGTACCCATGGTTGTGACTGTGGATTTCAGCTTCAGTAGTCGCGAATGGGAATGTTTGATGATTCACCACTTATCGACACCATAAGTGGTGATGAATGATGGAGCAAAGCACTAGCTTTGTAATGTTTTTAAGCTTTACAGCAGGTCCTCAATTAATCATCCAAAGAAAGTAGAACATACCATCATGATGTGTGGCACTGCATCATCTTAAAATTTGTAAATAGTAACTGGTCATGTTAAGGGTTGAGCATTCTCCCTGTGACTACATGGTTTTCTCAGGGTGCTCTGGTTTACTCCCATAATCCAATGATGTAGGTTAGAGTTACGGTTAGTAAGTTGTCGTCATGCTATATTGACATCAGGAACATTGGCAGCACTTGATGGCTGCCCCCACCCCGCACAACCCTCGCTGATTTGATTTGTCGCAAACGATGCATTTCACTCTGTGTTTCGGTTTTTTGATGTACATATGACAAATCAAGCGAATCTCTTTTCAAGTTGCAAAAAGTGGGAATGGGAATAAGAAGCCAAATACTGTGTATGTTGGAAAATGAGTTAAAAATAAGAAAATGCAGAAAAGACTCAACAAGTCAGGCAGCTTCTGGGGAAGATGCAACAAGCCCCGTGGTTGGTCATGGGGCTGAAAAGTAATCTTTATTTATCTCTCCACATGGATCAAAAAGAGACCATGTTGCATTTAATGTTTTTGCTCCATATCTTCTGATCCTTAATAGAAGTCCCTTGATATCATTCCTGAAACTAATTTATTTTCCAAACAGAATTAATCTGAAAAAGTATTGTAATGAATTTGCATCCCCTATGATTTTGTTGTGTCATGTTGCTAAATCAAGGTCCACTCTGCCCTCCTTAATGGACGAAATATATTCCTTGACATAATTTTGAAGTTAAGCCAATAGTTGACAAACATTTGCCCATCAGTTGAAGGCAAAGAGACATTTTGATGAGGCCTTGTTCTGCACAAATTTAACAGGAAAGGGACGCCCCTTATTGGCTCAGAATACCCTAGAGCCATCTTGAAGTCATGAATTTGTTTCCTTGCAGATGTACAGCCTATTATGAAACCCATTAAAACCAAAGGTCACCAGCTGTCCGACACAGAAAAAATTGTGTTACTGAGGAACAGAATTGATCAAACAAATGCCCAGATTCAAGAGTTGGAGAGTGAGCTGAAGAATTCCATGGTGCCCTCTGCAGTCACTAATGCTATGCAGAGCTCTCTCAGAGACTCTCAGGTACTTATGATTGTTGTCTTCTTTCCAACTTTTGTCATCTTGCTTGGACAGATACCTCCTCATACCAACCCCTGAACCATGATCCACCAGTGAAAGTCAAGCCACCATCTCCCATGTTGTCATAGATCTCATCACATCAGAAGATCTATGTACCCACACTTCCCTCTTCCATCTCTTTCCGAAGATCTGCTCTGGTTGGCTTGTTGTTTCTGCCTGCTGTCGACTGACTGAGCTTACCTCTTCATACCTTGACTTCTCTCTCCACTTGTCCAGTCCATTCCCATGTACACCACCTACTTTTTATCCCTTGGTCCCACACCGTAGTAGATGTTCTGTCATTATACACCTCCGCCCCCAACCCCCAATCAGGAAAGGCTTAAAAGCCCTCTGCTTCGTTTTACAACAAAGTTCAAACCGGATGTCTTCCACCAACACTCTTGCCCATTAGGCTGAATTTGTTCTTACCCTGAGCAACTTCTCTTTTGAATCCTCTCACTTTCTACAAATTAAAGATCTAGCCATGAGCACCCACATGGACCCTAATTATGCCTATCTTCTCGATGACTGCATGGAACAGTCCTTGTTCCAAACATCTCCGGTACCACTGCTCAACCTTTTCTCTGTTACTTTGATATTTCCAGCACCTCATCAACTTTATCACCTTTGCCACCAACTTTCACCTTGCTTTTAAATTCATGTGTACCATTTCTGACACATCGCTCTCTTTTCCACTAATGACTCTTCCCACAATTCCTGCCATAGATTTATACACCTTGATATTCTAGTCCTGGTCCTCTGTTTCATGCAAACTCTTAAAAAGCTGGGCCATTGAAGCTATATTGACTTTTCTGGTTCTTTATGCCAAACAGCACCATTTCACACTTATCCATTAACTTACCTCTGTCCTCTTGAAGTCAGTTACTATCTTCCTTACTGCTCACTACAAGTCCACCAGAAGGCAGGGAACTACAGGCCAGTTAGTTTAACATCAACTGTTGGCAAGGTGTGGCAGGCAATACTCTAAGCAGAACAGAGCAAAGAACAAGTTGCTCGAAGAACTCAACAGGTCAAACAGCATCTATGGAGGGAAAGGAATTGCCAGTGTTTGGCATTGATACCTGGCATTCAGCCCTGATGCAGGGTTTTGATGCGAAATATTGACAGTTCTTTTCTCTCCCATCAGATACTGTTGAATTGTTTGTTGCTGCAGGTTCCAGTACCTGCAGTCTCTTGTGCCATCAAAGAGAACATAGCTAATTGTTCAGAAAAGCTGAATATAATCAAATAAGGTTTCATGAAAGGAAATCATACTCGACAAATTTGCTTGAATTTTTTGGGGATGCGTTAGGGAGAACTGATAAAGGGAATTTGTTAACGTAATGCATTTAGATTTGATGAGGTACCATATCTGGTGTATAAATTTAAGAACTTATTCTATTCGAGGAAGTGTGTTAGTATTGATTGAGAATTGACTGTCACATAGAAAACTAATAGTTGGAATAAATAGGTCTTTTTCAGGCTGGCAATAGACAATAGGTGCAGGAGTAGGCCATTTAGCCCTTTGAGCCAGCACCGCCATTCACTGTGATCATGGCTGATCATCCACAATCAGTATCCAGTTCCTGCCTTATCCCCATAATCTTTGATTCTGCTATCTTTAAGAGCCCTATCCATCTCTTTCTTGAAAACATCCAGAGACTTGGCCTCCACTACCTTCTGGGGCAGAGCATTCCACATATCCATCACTCTCTGGGTGAAAAAGTTTTTCCTCAACTCCGTTCTAAATGGCCTACCCCTTATTCTTAAACTGTGGCCTCTGGTTCTGGACTCACCCATCAGCAGGAACATACTTCCTGCCTCCAGCGTGTCCAATCCCTTAATAATCTTATATGTTTCAATCAGATCCCCTCTCATCCTTCTAAATTCCAGTGTATACAAGCCCATTCGCTCCAATCTTTCAACATATGACAGTCCCCCCATCCCGGGAATTAACCTTGTGAACCTACGCTGCACTCCCTCAATAGCAAGAATGTCCTTCCTCAAATTTGGAGACCAAAGCTGCACACAATACTCCAGGTGTGGTCTCACCAGGGCCCTGTACAGCTGCAGAAGGACCTCTTTGCTCCTATAGTCAATTCCCCTTGTTATGGTCAACATGCCGATAGCTTTCTTCACTGCCTGCTGTACCTGCATGCTTGCTTTCAGTGACTGATGTACAGGAACACCTAGGTCTCGTTGTACTTCCCCTTTTCCTATCTTGACTCCATTTAGATAATAATCTGCCTTCCTGTTCTTACCACCAAAGTGGATAACCTCACATTTATCCACATTAAACTGCATCTGCCATGCATCCGCCCACTCACCCAGCCTGTCCAAGTCACCCTGCATTCTCATAACATCCTCCTCACATTTCACACTGCCACCCAGCTTTGTGTCATCTGCAAATTGCTAATGTTACTTTTAATCCCTTCATCTAAATCATTAATGTATATTGTAAGCAGCTGCAGTCCCAGCACTGAACCCTGCGGTACCCCACTAGTCACCGCCTGCCATTCTGAGAGAGACCCGTTAATCGCTACTTTTTGTTTCCTGTCAGCCAGCCAATTTTCAGTCCACGTCAGTACTCTGCCCCCAATACCATGTGCCCTAATTTTGCCCACTAATCTCCTATGTGGGACTTTATCAAAGGCTTTCTGAAAGTCCAGGTACACTACATCCACTGGCTCTCCCTTGTCCATTTTCATAGGGCTGCAGGGATGTGCAAAGTGGAGGATCAGTTCTTGACCCTCAGCTGTTCACTATTTACATTAAATTTGTGGAGGAAGGAATTAAGTGTAAAGTGTCCAAGTTTGCCAATGCTATGAAAATGGGTGATACATGCTGTAACGAGGACGTTATAATTCTTTGATGGAATTTAGATTGAGTGATTGGGCAAAATCCTATAGTTTAATATGGGGAAGTGTGAGGTCATCCGCACTTTGGTGTGAGGAATCAAAAGGTGGGTTATTATCTAAATGGAGAGAGTGTGCAAATTAGTGAAGTTCAGAGGGATCTAGGTATCTGAGTGTATGAATTACAAAAAGCTAGCAGGCTGGTCCAACAAGCAGCTAAGAGGCAAGTAGAATGTTGTCCTCTCATGCCAAAGGGTTGGATTTAAGAACAGGGTGTTGGTGAGGTCACATATGGAATACTGAGTGCAGTTTTGATCCCCTTGCTTAGGAAAGATGAGGTAGCGCTGGAGGCAGTCCAAAGGGGATTGACCAAGCATAATTCCTGTGATGAAAGAGTTGACCTATCAAACGAGGCTAGACAGTTTGGGTCCTTATTCCTTAGAGTTCAGAATGAGGGATGACCTTATTACAATATTTGAGATCCTAACATGGTTGATTGATCAAATGTTCTTGAGAGCAGGTAAGTCATAAATAAGTGGATATAGCTACAAAATAAGGGGTGGGTCATGTAAGTTGAATTGTTTAGAAATGCCTTCTCTCAGATTAGAATGAACCCCTGGAATTCTCTGCCCCTGACAGCGGTGGAGGCCAGATCATCAGATGTAATTAAGGCAGAGATAGATACGTATTTGAAAGATCAAGGAATGAAGGGTTTTGTAGAACTCGCACAGAAGAGGAGTTGAGCCCAGCATTGATCAGTCAATGAACAGTGGGGCAAGCTTGAGGAGATTGGTAACTTACTCCAGCATTTCCTGTGTTCTTGTGTCAAAATTCAATATCTGTAAAATTTTGACATTTTACTTTGCACACCCATATCCAAGTCCATAATAATTATCTACAATATAGTAGCTTTAGCTGCTGGGGAACATTTCTGGACAATCTCCACCAGGCTGAAAAATAACTTTTCACTAAAACTCTGTGGTTCCCCTCCCTGCCACAATGTTCAGCTTTTGTACTTGTTGAATTATTCATTTGTCACGAATCATACATTCCCTATTTCTTTGCTTTATTACACTCTCTTTTTGTCATCTGTGAAACTCTGGTTTTGGTTTCCCTATCCTTCCCCTTATGATATCATACTTGGCTTAAACTAGAACTTGTCTTTTAAAATTAACACATTTTGTTTTGTTACAGTTTACTTGTCAATTATTTGTTCCACTTTACCCTGACCAGGTCCTACTTTAACCTACTGAAGTTAGCTCTCCTGGAATTAAGAGGTTTGGCTTTTAACTGCTTCTTGTCCTCTATGTTACCCATCTAGACATGATATAGTGATTACTCATTGCCAAGTCTTCTCCCATTGTCATTTAGAGTCATAGAAAAGTACAGCACAGAATCAAGCCTTTCAGCCCATCTAGTCCATGCCGAACCATTTAAACTGCCTACTCCCATAGACCTGCACCGGGCAATAGCTCTCCCTACCCCTACCATCCATGTACCTATCAAAACGTCTCTTAAATGTTGAAATCAAACTCATATGCATCACTTGCGTTAGAAGCTCGTTCCACACTCTCACAACCTCTGAGTGAAGAAGTTTCCCCTCATGTTCCCCATAAACTTTTCACCTTTCACCCTTAACACATGATCTCTAGTTGTAGCCCCCCCCCCAACCTCAGTGGAAAAAACCTGCTTGCATTTACTCTATTTATACCCTTCATAATTTTGTATCAAATTTCCTTCAATCTTCAACATTCCAAAGAATAAAGTCATAACCTATTTAATTTTTCCTTATAACTCGGGTCCTGAAGTCCTTGTACAAAGCCATGCTGACTATCCCTAATCAGTTCATGTCTATCCAAATACTTATATATCCAGTCCCTTCGAATACTCTCCAATAACTTTCCCACCACTGATGTAAGGCTCTCTGGCCTATAATTTCATAGTTTATTTTTAGAGTATTTCTGAAACTGTGTACCAATATTAGCTATCTTTGAGTCCTCCGGTACCTCACCTATCACTAAAGATGATTTAAGTATCTCTGCTAGGGCCCCTGCATTTTCTACACTTGTCTCCCACAGGGTCCAAGGGAACACCTTGTTAGGCCCTGGGGATTTATCCACTCTAATTTGCCTCATGACAGCAAACACCTCCTCCTCTGTAATTTCTATAGGGTCTATAAAGTTGATGCTGCTTTGCCTCACTTCTATAGACTCTATTGTCTGTCTCCTGAGTAACTTCAAATGCAAAAAATTCATTTATGATCTCCCCATTTCTTTTGGCTCCACACATGGATTACCATTCTGATCTTTCAGAGGACCAATTTTGTCCCTTGCAATCCTTTTGCTCTTAACTTACTGTATCTGTAGAATCCCTGAGGATTCTCCTTCACCTTGTCTGTTAGGTCAACCTCAAGCCTTCCTTTAGCCCTCCTAATATCCTTCTTAAGTGTTCTTTTGCATTTCTTGTATTCCATAAGCTTCATACTCATCAGCAAGAATGATGATTCAGCATACAGAGAGGAGGTGCATCAGCTAACGGACTGGTGCAGAGCCAACAACCTGTCTCTGAATGTAAACAAAACAAAAGAGATGGTTGTTGACTTCAGGAGGACACGGAACGACCACTCTCCACTGAACATCGATGACTCCTCCGTAGAGCTTGTTAAGAGCACCAAATTTCTTGGTGTTCATCTGGCGGAAAATCTCACCTGGTCCCTTAACACCAGCTCCATAGCAAAGAAGGCCCAGCAGCGTCTCTACTTTCTGTGAAGGCTGAGAAAAGTCCATCTCCCACCGCCATCCTCACCACATTCTACAGAAGTTGTATTGAGAACATCCTGAGCAGCTGTATCACTGCCTGGTTCAGAAATTGCACCATCTTGGATCGCAAGACCCTGCAGCGGATAGTGAGGTCAGCTGAGAAGATCACCGGGGTCTCTCTTCTCGCCATCAGAGACATTTACACCACGTGCTGCATCCGTAAAACAAACAGCATTATGAAGGACCCCACACACCCCTCATACGAATTCTTCTCCCTCCTGCCATCTGGCAAAAAGCACTGAAGCATTTGGGCTCTCACGACCAGACTGTGTAACAGTTTCTTCCACCAAGTCATCAGACTCCTCAATACCCAGAGCCTGGACTGACACCAACCTACTGCCCACTACTCTGCATATTGTCTTGTTTATTATTTATTGTAATGCCTGCACTGTTTTGTGCACTTTATGCAGTCCTGGGTAGATCCGTAGTCTAGTGTAGTTTTGTGTTGTTTTACATAGTTCAGTGTAGTTTTTGTATTGTTCATGTAGCACCATGGTCCTGAAAAACATTGTCTGGTTTTTACTGTGTACTGTACCAACAGTTATGGTCAAAATGACAATAAAAAGTGACTTGACTTGACTTGATACTCTCAAAATTTCACTTTTTAAGGCCTCCCACTTACCAAGTACACTTTTGCCAGAAATCAGATTGTCCTAATCCACTCTTGCCAGATCCTTTGTGCTACCATCAAAATTAGCCTTTTTCCAATTTAGAATCTCAACCTGTGGACCATTTACTTTGAAACTAATGGCATTATGATCACCAGATTCAACGTGTTCCCCTACACAAACTTCTGTCACCTGCCCTGTCTCATTCGCTAATAGCAGATCATATCGTACATTCTCTCACCGGGACTTTTACATACTGAATAAGGAAATTTTCCTGAACACATTTGACAAACTATCCCATCTAGTCCTTTTACAGTATGGGAGTCCCAGTCAATATGTGGAAAGTTAAAATCACCTACTATAACAACCTTATGTTTTTTGCAACAGTGTAAAATCTCTCTCCAAATTTGTTCCTCTAAATCCCGCAGACTGTTGGGTGTCTTGTAATATAGCTGCATTAATGTGCTCATACCTTTCTTATTCCTCAGTTTCACCATAACACCTCATTAGAAGAGTTCCAATCTATCTTGACTGAGCACTGCCATGACATATTTGTGACTAGTATCACTACCCCTCCTCCTTAATTCCTCTTGCTCTGTCACCTTTAAAACAACAGAACCCCAGAATATTAAACTGCTAATCCTGCCCTCCTTCAACCAAGCTATCTCATTGGGCTACCTCAATCTCCAGCAATGCATCTTTCTTTGTTGAGCCAGAAACATTCTGGTAGTTTTTTTGAAGTTTCCCAAAAGTTGACTCCCTTATTGCCCAATACTCTGATGTCCAGTTAAATATTGGGGTAAATAAGTTCACTAATATGCTCCTGTTAAGCTTTTTAAATCACTTTTACTGTGAGTCTTTGCATGCCCATCACAAGCCTTCTGGGTTGGATGAATTTCTTAGTGCTTTGTGTAAAACTGTGGAACCATGGATATTGTGTCCTAGCTGTCTAGATACACAAGCCTGGGCAGTACAATATGGAGAGCAACCTGTTGTCCATGTAGCAAGCTGTCCCTCTCCACGAAACTGATGAACCCAAAGGAACGGCAGAGACCGATACAGTTTGGTACCAGCAGCATCACAGGAGCTCCCAGTCAGCATTGAACTCAATGTAGGACTGCCTTAGGGACTCCAGCTCTGGAATTTTCCCTCGGGGTTTACTCCCGAAGCCTTCTCCATGGGTAGGTATAACTGCAAGTTTGAAATCAGAGTTTTCCTTCTCCTAGATGAGCTGCCAACCACAGCTAATAAGCCCCATCTGCCTGGGGTGACTGGTTTTAAGGCACCATTATCTGCCTTTGCCCCTTCTTTTGTCAGCAGAAACAGTTCTGCTGGGCTTAGTAACTAAACCATACGTGAAGGCCAGGTGCTGAACTTGGTTGTCAGAGGCTATTTGAGGCGCACACTTGCGCACACTTCCTCATTGTTGAACTGTGAAGAAATAATGTGAGTTACAGGAGGAATCAGTGTTTCAGGACAATTCATCAAGGTAAAATAATGACCTATGCTTTTACTAAAAGTTCATTCACTAGATTAGTGTTTGTTTTTGAGAAAAATGATAATATTGCAGCTAATTTTCTATTCTAACAACAGGGTGAAGTTGCAAAGCTGCAGCAATCCAATGCATTTCTTCACGGGAAAATAGCAGTAAGTGAGGACAGTTTTACTTAATTCACTGTATTTCTCAAAATTCCCAATCCCCTAAAGGTACTTTTGGGTTAACATAACCATTATGCAGTCCTTCAAAGATTTTATTAATCTGTCTTACTGATGTTAGTAGTCAATTTAAGATCTCTAGCTGTTGGTGGACTCGGGGTTCCAGCATAAAGACTATAAGACCATAAGACAAAGGAGCAGAATTAAGCTGTTTGGGCCATCGAGTCTGCTCTGCTATTCCATCATGGCTGATTTATTATTCCTCTCAATCCCATTTGCCTGCCTTCTCCCCATAACCTTTAATACCCTTTCTAATCGAGAACCTATCAGCCTCAGCTTTAAGTACATCCAATGAATTGACTTCCGCAGCCATCTGTGGCAATGAATTCCACAGACTCACCACCCTCTGGCTGACGAAATTCCTCCTTTTCTCTGTTCTCAAGGGATGTCCTATTCTGAGGCTATGCCCTCTGGTCTTACACTCCCCCACCATGGGAAACTTCTCTGCATGTCCTAGGCCTTTCAGATACAAGAGACGGCAGATACTGGAACCTGACCCAAAATGTTGACAATTCCTTTCCATCTACAAATACTGCTTGACTCACTGCTTGACCCAGTAGATTGTTGATCCTGTATAAAGAGTCTTGATCAACTCGTTGCAGTTCATATGGACACTATCAACATCAGCCTCAGCCAACATGGATCGTCACGTAATCGTGCTCCAAAGGTTCAGGCAATCATTGTCCTTTGGTGTAATTAAAGATTCACTGAAGGGTGCTCCCTAAAGCTGGAAAACAATTGAAAGTCGGCAGTTGAGGAAAGACAGATTAGTGGAGGTAGAATGGGAAAGTTTTTGGATGAGAGAACAATAACGAGGAAGAAGGCCTCATGTAGAATGTTGCAGACTGCTTTTACCACAGCCCACAGACAGAAAAAAACAAAAAGTGTCAGAATTAGAAGCAAAATGTGGAGTTGTGGGTCTAGGGAGAGGTCTTATGAGAGACAGTGCACCACACGATCCAGTTTATCTATGCCTGCTCATGCTGTTTCTATGCCTGGTGCGAGAACCTACACATTGGATAGAAGCTTCCTTCACTGTGCTATCAGAATTTGGAACAGCCTTCCAGATGCTGTGGTTGGAAACATCTGCGACAATGGGGTCCAAGCTTTCAAGAGTCGAGTGCGCAAACACCTATCATCTCTGGGAGGGAAGTCACATGCTTCTTCATAAGCTATCATGAAGGGGATCAGGATGGCAATGCTTGGCTGTTGGTAGGTAGGGTTAATACCTGACTTTCAAGAGCACTTGTGAGTTATGTTCCGGCTGGACTTAGTCCTTAAACTGCTGGAGAACAGTACAGAAAGAACAGGTGCTGTTTTCTCCCGGTAGGGATTAGTTTCTAGTTCCAAGTACTCCTGCCACGTTTTGTCACCCTGCAAACTTATCCTTCAATCTCTTTGAATTATGGAGGACAGTATGTGTATAAATGTCTCTCTCCAGCAGACTTCATCATGATCATCATGACTCCAGTATTTCTACTATTTTTTAATGTTTCTTAATTGCACATATGATTTTTGTGTTCTATCACTGAGCAGCAGTGAACCATCTGATTGGCCTATCAGAGTTCTCTTTGGGAACTAGCTGACTTGATCAGCATTTCTGATCTGGCTATTGTTCACAATTGCACTTAATTTTTAAAAAAGACCATGGAAATATTCACAAGTGAAGACCAGGGTTTCGACAGGTGGATAGGAAGTCACTGAAGAGTGGTTATTAACAATTTTTGACTCCTTTGTTCATCTGACATATAGCAGCACAAAGTAGGTACTGCAGAATGTATAGGCACACTAAAGTTAAGAGTTCAAAGTAAGTTTATTATGATAAAGGTACATATAGGTCACCATATATGTACAAACCCCATTTCCAGAAAAGTTGGGCTATTTTCCAAAATGCAATAAAAACAAAAATCTGTGATATGTTAATTCACGTGAACCTTTATTTAACTGACAAAAGTACAAAGAAAAGATTTTCAATAGTTTTACTGACCAACTTAATTGTATTTTGTAAATATACACAAATTTAGAATTTGATGGCTGCAACACACTCAACAAAAGTTGGGACAGAGGCATGTCACCTGAGATTCATTTTCTTGTTGGCATTCACACTAAATACAAAGAAACACAACAGAATAAACCAAAAACTGCACACAACAAAGACAATCTGCAAATACAAAAAGATAAAAAAAGTAATAAAAATGAAAAAATAAACAATAAGTATCGAGAACATGATGGAAAGTTCTTGAAAGTGAGTCCATAAGTTATTGATTCAGTTGAATGTTGGGGTGAGTAAAGTTGAGTGAAGGTATTCTCTCTACTTCAGGAGATGATGGTTAAGGAGAAATAACTGTTCCTGAACTTGGTGGTGTGGGATCTGAGGAAAGTGAGACCGATAGAAGCGAGTGAAAGTTTTAAATGACATGCCAAATCTTCACAACGTTCTAAGAATGGAAAGCTTATGATACAACACACCAGAGACTACATGTATATCCCAGGGAACATGGATAAAGTTCTTGGTAGAACATGAAATTCAAGAGAGGGAGTTAGTGTTGAGTGATTTAGGCAGCCATAGATAATTGTGGATGTTTGAGTTTAATCCAGTTACACACTTGCTTACCTTATGTCCAAGTGTCTTTGATCAGCACCAACCAATTTCTCTACCCAAGTACATACCTGCCATAAAACAGGCCTTGATGCTGGGTTACAGATCTTCTTGTTACTCCCTTTATACTTAAAGTCCCTCTAAAACAGAAGCAGGGCAAACCAATGTTTTTAAAAATTTGTTTTTATTACAAACATTTGAGTATCTTAGGAAGCCTTTTTATGGCTTTAGTCAAAATCACATTTGTAATTCAAATTCAAAGAGCTTAGATTGCAGGTCTCTCTTAGATTTGCTTAATATGCTTGAATGGTAATTGAAAAATTAAGCGTATAAACGGTATAACTAAACTGGTGGGAGCTCCATGAATCATTGACTCTTTTTGCTTGGTTTTACTTGTGGCACTGAATTCTGACGGGTTTTGTTATCAGGAGAATGGGTGCAATAGTTTAGCTTCTGGAATACAGAGAATGTAGTGCGGACAATCCTAGTGAAGAACTCCTTAAGCTGATAAACTCTTCTGAAGATAGCTTTCCCTATTCCTAATGATACACTTTACTCACTGAAGAATGGTCAATGCTACTTCCTGCACCCAATTCTTCAACTTTGTATTTCTGTCTACCAAGTGCCGCTAATGGGAAAATTACATTTTCAGTACGCTGGATGAACTCAGCAGGTCGGGCAGCATCAGTCAGAAACGATGGGCCGGAACCCTTCGTCAGGACTGAAGAATGAAAGATGGGGAAGGATTTGAAGAATGCT
Organism: Mobula birostris; assembly: GCF_030028105.1. Lineage (NCBI taxonomy): Eukaryota > Metazoa > Chordata > Chondrichthyes > Myliobatiformes > Myliobatidae > Mobula > Mobula birostris. Next base: position 96,448,034 of record NC_092377.1, read on the forward strand.
TGTAGCTTCAGTTGAAAGACCAGTAATTTGAAAGACAAAGGGGTGGGGGAGGGGAAGCACTGACATCATAGCCCTTGAAAACAACTTGCTGAGTGAAACAATTGTTTTCAAGGGCTATGACGTCAATGCTTCCCCTCCCCCACCCCTTTGTCTTTCAAGTTACTGGTCTTTCAACTGAAGCTACAAGCATTCTTCAAATCCTTCCCCATCTTTCATTCTTCAGTCCTGACGAAGGGTTCCGGCCCAAAACGTCGACTCATCATTTCTGACTGATGCTGCCTGACCTGCTGAGTTCATCCAGCGTACTGAAAGTGTTGCTTTGATCACAGCATCTGCGGATTATTTTGGGAAAATTACATTGCAACCATCTATCTTCAAATATCCATCACTTTTAAGTTTTTTAAATGTTCAGTTCCACAATGCAGAGATAGTATTCTTACATTTTCTATGAATCTTTCTTTCTATAAAGCTATTTTAAATCCCACTGCAGACAGTGGAGCACAATATCCCAAGCACACAATATCCCAAGCGCTGTTGTGCAGGAGAGAAGGAGGGAGAAGAGAAATGCGGTAGTCGTGGGGGATTCCATAGTCAGGGGAACAGACAGGAGATTCTGTGAGCCTGACAGAGATACCCACATGGTGTGTTGCCTCCCAGGTGCCAGGGTACGGGATGTCTCGGATCGGGTCCTGAATATTCTAAAGGGGGAGGGTGAGCAGCCAGTTGTCTTGGTACATGTTGGTACCAATGACATAGATAGGACAAAGGAGGAGGTCCTGAAGAGAGATTTCCAGGAGTTAGGAAGGAAGTTGAGAAGCAGGACCTCCAGGGTAGTAATCTCAGGATTGCTACCTGTGCCACGTGCTAGCGAGGGCAAGAGTAGTCGGATCAGGCAGATGAATGCCTGGCTGAGAGACTGGTGTAGGGGGCAGGGCTTCAGATTCTTGGATAATTGGGATCTCTTCTGGGGGAAGTATGACCTGTTCAAAAAGGACAGGTTACACCTGAACCCGAAGGGGACCAATATCCTGGCGGGAAAGTTTAATAGAGCTGTTAGGGAGGGTTTAAACTAATTTGGCAGGGGGATGGGAACCGGAATGATAGAGCGGAGGAAGGGGAAAACAGAAATAAAAATAAGATAGCGAGCAGTAAAGATGTCAGGAAAGACAGGCAGGTGATGGGGCAAATGTGTAGCCATTGGGATGAGTTGCAGTGCAATAAAGTTGCAGTGAAATCAAAGCAAAAAGTATCAAATACTGGTCTTAAGGTGTTGTACTTAAATGCATGCAGCATAAGAAATAAGGTGGATGATCTTGTTGTACAGCTACAGATTGGCAGGTATGATATTGTGGCCATCACTGAGACCTGGCTAAAGGATGCATGTCTCTGGGAGCTGAACATCCAAGGATACACGGTGTATCGGAAGGATAGGACAGTAGGCAGAGGGGGAGGCGTGGCTTTATTGGTAAGAAATGATATTAAATCATTAGAAAGAGGTGATATAGGATCGGAAGGTGCAGAATCTTTATGGGTTGAGCTAAGGAATAGCAGGGGTAAAAGGACCCTGATGGCAGTTATTTATAGGCCTCCAAACAGCTGCAGGGATGTGGACTACAAATTACAACTGGAAATAGAAATGGCTTGTCAGAAGGGCAGTGTTATGATAATTGTGGGGGATTTTAACATGCGAGTAGATTGGAAAAATCAGGTCGGCACTGGATCTCAAGAGAGAGAATTTGTAGAATGTCTGCGAGATGACTTTTTAGAACAGTTTGTTGTTGAGCCCACTAGGGGATCGGCTGTACTGGATTGGGTATTGTGTAATGAACCGGAGGTGATTGGAGAGATTGAGGTGAAGGAACCCTTAGGAGGCAGTGATCATAACATGATTGAGTTCACAGTGAAATTAGAAAAAGAGAAACCAAAATCTGATGTGTCGGTATTTCAGTGGAGTAAAGGAAATTACAGTGGCGTGAGAGAGGAACTGGTCAAAGTTGACTGGAAAGAGACATTGGTGGGAAAGACGGCAGAGCAGCAGTGGCTGGAGTTTATGTGAGAAATGAGGAATGTGCAAGACAGGTATATCCCAAAAAAGAAGAAATTTTCGAGTGGAAAAAGGATGCAACTGTGGTTGACAAGAGAAGTCAAAGCCAAAGTTAAAGCAAAGGAGAGGGCATACAAGGAAGCAAAAATTAGTGGGAAGACAGAGGATTGGGAAGTTTTTAAAACCTTACAAAAGGAAACCAAGAAGGTCATTAAGAGAGAAAAGATTAACTATGAAAGGAAACTAGCAAATAATCTCAAAGAGGATACTAAAAGCTTTTTCAAGTATATAAAGAGTAAAAGACAGGTGAGAGTAGATATAGGACCGATAGAAAATGATACTGGAGAAATTGTAATGGGAGATGAGGAGATGGCAGAGGAACTGAACAAGTATTTTGCATCAGTCTTCACTGAGGAAGACAGCAGGATACCGGACACTCAAGGGTGGCAGGGAAGAGAAGTGTGCGCAGTCACAATTACGACAGAGAAAGTACTCAGGAAGCTGAATAGGCCTAAGTTTGATAAATCTCCTGGACCAGATGGAATGCACCCTCGTGTTCTGAAGGAAGTAGCTGTGGAGATTGCGGAGGCATTAGCGATGATCTTTCAAAAGTCGATAGATTCTGGCATGGTTCTGGAAGACTGGAAGATTGCAAATGTCACTCCACTATTTAAGAAGGGGGCAAGGAAGCAAAAAGGAAATTATAGACCTGTTAGCTTGACATCGGTGGTTGGGAAGTTGTTGGAGTCGATTGTCAAGGATGAGGTTACAGAGTACCTGGAGGCATATGACAAGATAGGCAGAACTCAGCATGGATTCCTTAAAGGAAAATCCTGCCTGACAAACCTATTACAATTTTTTGAGGAAATTACCAGTAGGCTAGACAAGGGAGATGCAGTGGATGTTGTGTATTTGGACTTTCAGAAGGCCTTTGACAAGGTGCCACACATGAGGCTACTAACAAGATAAGAGCCCATGGAATTACAGGAAAGTTACATACGTGGATAGAGCGTTGGCTGATTGGCAGGAAACAGAGAGTGGGAATAAAGGGATCCTATTCTGGTTGGCTGCCGGTTACCAGTGGTGTTCCACAGGAATCAGTGTTGGGGCCGCTTCTTTTTACATTGTACATCAACGATTTGGATTATGGAATAGATGGCTTTGTGGCTAAGTTTGCTGACGATACGAAGATAGGTGGAGGGGCCGGTAGTGCTGAGGAAATGGAGAGTCTGCAGAGAGACTTGGATAGATTGGAAGAATGGGCAGAGAAGTGAAGTACAATGTTGGAAAGTAAAAGTGTATGGTTATGCACTTCGGCAGAAAAAATAAACGGCCAGACTATTATTTAAATTGGGAAAGAATTCAAAGTTCTGAGATGCAACGGGACTTGGGAGTCCTTGTACAGGATTCCCTTAAAGTTAACCTCCAGGTTCAGTCGGTAGTGAAGAAGGCGAATGCAATGTTGGCATTCATTTCTAGAGGAATAGAGTATAGGAGCAGGGATGTGATGTTGAGGCTCTATAAGGCGCTGGTGAGACCTCACTTGGAGTACTGTGGGCAGTTTTGGTCTCCTTATTTAAGAAAGGATGTGCTGACATTGGAGAGGGTACAGAGAAGGATCACTAGAATGATTCCGGGAATGAGAGGGTTAACATATGAGGAATGTTTGTCCGCTCTTGGACTGTATTCCTTGGAGTTTAGAAGAATGAGGGGAGACTTCATAGAAACATTTCGAATGTTAAAAGGAATGGACAGAGTGGATGTGGCAAAGTTGTTTCCCATGATGGGGGAGTCTAGTATGAGAGAGCATGACTTCAGGATTGAAGGGCGCCCTTTCAGAACAGAAATGCGAAGAAATTTTTTTAGTCAGAGGGTGGTGAATCTATGGAATTTGTTGCCACGGGCAGCAGTGGAGGCTAAGTCATTGGGTGTATTTAAGGCAGAGATTGATAGGTATCTGAGTAGCCAGGGCATCAAAGGTTATGGTGAGAAGGCGGGGCAGTGGGACTAAATAGGATAAAATGGATCAGCTCATGATAAAATGGCGGAGCAGACTCGATGGGCCGAATGGCCTACTTCTGCTCCTTTGTCTTATGGTCTTATGGTCTTATAATGCAGCGCAGTACTGAGGCAGTTGTGCTAAATTTTGGGTGAAACATTAAACTGAAGTCCCCATTTGCTGTCTCACATAAACATCAAAGTGATGGATAAAGACATGTAGGAATTTCCCACGGTGCCCTCACTTTGAAACAACATCATGACCTCTGACAACTGGCCATTAACAAAACGCAGTTTGAGAAAACTTGCTGAGTGAAGCAAGTTTTCTACCATCCCTCTGCCAACCCGACGTCGGTGTGTAACATCATTTACACCGTTGGGCACAAGAAATTCAGCTAGAGACTCATTCCACCAGGATGCAGCACTGAGCCTCATGGGAAGTCATTCCTGCCTGTGGCCATCAAACCTTGCAGCTCCTCCCTTGGAGGGTCGGACACCCTGGGCCAATGGGCTGGTCCTGGACTTATGTTCATCTGGCATGGTTTACATATTATTATTTGATTGTTTGTGGTTTTTGTATTGCTATGTTTATACTCTGTTCTTGGTTGGTGCAGCTGTAATGAAACCCAGTTTCCCTCAGGATCAATAAAGTATGTCTATCTATATGTCTATCTATCTATCTATCTATCTATCTATGTATCTAAATTAGGCACTGCACCAGGTACTTAATAACAAAGATTACATTATGAAGTACTTATTGGTGGAAGTGTTTTTGGAGTGTCTTGTGGGAACTCTAGAATATCATTTAGTAATATGATTTGTAATTTATTTTTTATTTTATGTGTTTCATTACATTTCTCCATTTTCTGAATTTAGGCTTTTGAAAATTATATTGAAAATATCCTTAATGAACACAAAGTGAGCAAAAGTGTCAGAGAGTAAGTATTTACCATAACCTATTATATTTTTTTTAAAAGAGTATAGATTGGAGTCAAACAATGCTCCAATTTTTATTTTGGGCGAGTTTAGAAGTTGTCGAACTAACTTTAAATATCTATCAGGCTATAAACTTTGTTGTCCTATCCTATCCCTGCTTATTAATAATTATAAATGTAAACTAGATTGACTTGAAGTCTCAGTAAATTGAATTTGTTTAGTTTTAAATTGGTGACTTCTAAGCAGCCAGGAGCAGTTACAGTTTTGAAAGTTTTCAACAAAAAAATCCTGTTACTGTGTAATATCGGTGTGGTCTAATCTTCCATTCCTTTGCACTGGTGGACCTTTTGCCCTCGATATCATGAGTCCCTCTATGGCTCTCTGTGAACCGAAGACTGCACACACAACAGATCTATCTATTTTAATTTGAGTGTGATGAGTAGAAGTACCTAACACATTTTACAGTTGACTCTTCAGGAGAAAATAAGATGAAGCAGATATCTATAGTTCTCTACTATCCAAGTCTGTGTCTAAGTTGAGTCCAATACAGCAGCTGGAAAGAAATACAGGATTACTATTTACAGAATTAGTATCTTATTGAGATTCTCAGTACATACAATCAGTCTATGTATATAAGCTAATCTTATGTATTTATAGCCATACTCTAATCTTATGTATATATAACACAATGGGTAGTAGAAGGAGGCGGAACCATGAGGGAGATGATAGGCAGCAAACTCTGCCCCCTCCTCCAGCTGCCTATCACCTCCCTCATGGTTCCGCCTCCTTCTACTACCCATTATGTTTTCCCCTATTCCTTCTTCACCTTTCCTGCCTATCACCTCCCTGCTTCTCCCCTCCCCCACCCCTTTACCTTTCCCCTTACTGGTTTTTCACCTGGAACCTACCAGCCTTCTCCTTCCCACCCTCCCCCCACCTCCTTTATAGGGCCCCTGCCCCTTCCCTCTTCAGTCCTGACAAAGGGTCTCGGCCCGAAACATTGTCTGTTCGTTTCCACGGATGCTGCCCGACCTCCAGCGTGTTGTGCGTGTTACTTGTACATTGTGTTTTATAGCATTGCTTTTACAAATGTTTGTATATTTATTGTTTTATTATTGTCTTCTTTATGCTTATTGTTCATTTTTATGCTAAGTCAGACCCAGAGTAACAATTATTTCAATCTCCTTTATACTTGTGTACTGAAGAATGCCATTAAACAATCTTGAAGACCTAGAGAATCTGTTTATAATTGATTTTAAATGTTTTTCTGTTTAGGAGCTTTTGGCAGATGGTTAATGACCTTTTGGATCCTGCTGAGAATAACATTGCTGCTGTCTCTGGGTAATGGGGCAATATGTCCCCACCATTTTACCGGACTTCTTACAAAGCCCTATTTACCCCAATATCTGGGCACTGAAAATGTTAGCACTAACAAAGTAGTTTGGTAGAGTTTGAACTTTGCAATAGTTTGACAAGGATAATAATTTTCATATGTTTGTGTTATTCAATGAATTTCAACATTAGATCCACCTCTGTACAGTATAATTCTGAAAGTTCTTTCCCATTTATAGCAACAACATCTTGTTTTCATATAATACTTTTTACACAGTAAGATGTCTTAAATTTTGAATGGGAGTGTTTTTGAATAAGGTTTGTTACAAGCTAAGTATGAAGATATTAGAGCAAATGATCAAAAGTTTGGCAGAGTTTTGTTTTAAGAGCTTTTTAAAGGTGGAGGGGTGGCAAGTAGATGACTTGGCTCAGTGAGTGAGTTCCAAAGCTTGGACAAGTAAAGGAATGCTCGTCGATGATGGGGTAATAAAAATCAAGGCTGAACTGGATGTCAAAAATGGGATCCTAATCCCTGTTTTAAATTAACTGTATTCCAATAAAGTGTATTTTGATTTCCCTGAAATCGAACCAGAATTCTTCTTTTATCCCTCCTCATAATCTTCTGTTTCCATTTCAATTCCTCATCCTTAATTTTTATTTCTCCCCAGTACATGTTCTCTGAATAATAATTGCCTTTTAAAATCACTTTTTGCTGTTACTTTCCTAACAGTAGAGCTACAGCTTTTGCTTCTTGCTTATGAGGAAGAATGTACTCACTTTATGCTTTATTCACTTCGCTTTAAAGATGTCCACACACTGATATACCAGCTAGTTAATCAGAGCTGTCAGCCCTGTTATCATGCTAAAAATAGATTGTTTTTAGTACAACATTTGTATTTTGGATGTGGGACCTTGTCCCCAGCTGCCTCCAGCTCTGACCTCGGCCCTGGCCACCTCCACCTCCAACTCCAGCTCTGAACCTGGACCTGGCCCCGGCTCTGGCCAGCTGACTCCACCTACCTCCAGGCTGAGGTGTTTCTCACTGCTGCTGGGTCCTATGACTCTTCTTCATTCACCTCTGCTCCCTACCAACCTCGAGTCTCTCAGGCAACCCCCCCCCCAAACCTCGTCTCTCTTTATTCCTCTGAGCACCCATCTACAAACCCCACATCCCAACCCTTCTCTCTCCTCTGACCCCTCCAGCTTTAATCTCTGCCTTGTCTTCACCATCCCCTCTGATCTACCCTCTTCTTGGCAAGTCCCCCTGTGCCCGCACCTCAGTGAGTTCCACGTCCACCATAATGCTGAACACTTCTTCCGTCGCCTCCGTCTCTGAGCCGACCTTATTGGCAAGGATTCCCCACCTTGCACCAATGACCCCTTCGCCCATCTTCAGCCCTCCTCCTCCTCTTGGATATTCCAGTCTGGTTTTCAGCCTGCTTGGGATCTCTTCATCTCCAACTGCCGATGAGACATCAAGCAACTTGACTTCAGCACTCCTCCCTCCATTTTGATCCTCATGCCCTGAACGCACTGTCTGCACCAACCCCAACTTTGTTTTCAAACTGCAGACAAGGGGTGTGCTGTTGTACTGACCTTAACCTTGCTGAGGCAAGGCAACAACTCTCAGACACCCCCTCTTACTTACCCCTTGAACAGGACTTCATCGGGTCATTGTCTCCCACACCATCATCTCTGGAGATCTCCTATCCACTGCCACCAACCTCATGGTTCCTATAACCACACTACTCATTTCTATCTCCTACCCAAGATCCACAAACCTGAATGTCTGGGTAGACACATTGTTTCTGCCTGCTCCTGCCCCTTAAATGAAAAAAAAAACACGATTCCTTCTTTCCTATAGCAGCTTCTTTCCCAAATTTTTTTGGGGGGACTGGTTAAGATTTCCATGATTTCAGAATCAGAATTGGGTTTATTATCACTGACCTACAGTCTGTCATGAAATGTGTTGATTTGTGGCAGCTGTATAGTGCAATACCCCAAAATGCTATGTTACAATAAAAGTATATAAAGAAGTAAATGAATAGTGCAGAAAGAGATCAAAATAGGTAGTGTCATGGATGGTTCAGAAATCTGATGGTGGAGGGGAAGAATAGTCATAGTCATACTTTATTGATCCCAGGGGAAATTGGTTTTCATTACAGTTGCTCCATAAATAATAAATAGTAATAGAACCATAAATAGTTAAATAGTAATATGTAAATTATGCCAGTAAATTATGAAATAAGTCCAGGACCAGCCGTGTCTGACCCTCCAAGGGAGGAGTTGTAAAGTTTGATGGACACAGGCAGGAATGACTTCCTATGACACTCTGTACTGCATCTCGGTGGAATGAGTCTCTGGCTGTATGTACTCCTGTGCCCACCCAGTACATTATGTAGTGGATGGGAGACATTGACCAAGATGGCATGCAACTTAGACAGCATCCTCTTTTCAGACACCACCATGAGACAGTCCAGTTCCATCCCCACAACATCACTGGCACTCCAGGTGAATGAGTTTGCTACCCTCAGCCTGCTGCCCCAGCACACAACAGCAAACATGATAGCACTGGCCACCACAGACCCGTAGAACATCCTCAGCATCGTCCGGCAGATGTTAAAGGACCTCAGTCTCCTCAGGAAATAGAGACGGCTCTGACCCTTCTTGTAGACGGCCTCAGTGTTCTTAGACCAGTCCAGTTTATTGTCAATTTGTATCCCCAGGTATTTGTAATCCTCCACCATGTCCACACTGACCCCCTGGATGGAAACAGGGGTCACCGGTACCTTAGCTCTCCTCCGAAGCTATTTCTAAAATGTTGAATGCGTGTGTTCAGGCTCCTGTACCTCCTCCCTGATGGTAGTAAAGAGGAGAGGGCATGTGCTGGGTGGTGGGGCTTTATTATTTTATGTCTCTTACTCACCTGATCAAGATATTTCATTTTCCCCTTCCATTCTGTGATGGCCTATAATATCTTCCCATTAAGGTGACGAGTCTTGTATTTTAATCTAATCCATGTGGATTATGTACAATTTATAATGAGTTATGTGCTTTCTGTTCTACTTTTTAATCTCCATCTGCTCTTTTTCCTTCCTAAATGCAATTATTTACTAGTCCTGTGCTAGTTACTCTTCCATTATCCATACACATAGAACCATAGAACACTACAGCACAGAAAACAGGCCATTTGGCCCTTCTAGTCTGTGCCGAAACATTATTCCACTAGTCCCATTGATCTGCATCCAGTCCATAACCCTTCAGACCTCTCCCATCCATGTATCTATCCAATTTATTATTAAAACTTAAAAGTGACCCTGCATTTACCACGTCAGATGGCAGCTCGTTCCATACTCCCACCACTCTCTGAGTGGAGAAGTTCCCCCTAAACCTTTCCCCTTTCACCCTAAAGCCATGTCCTCTCATATTTATCTCTCCTAATCTAAATGGAAAAAGTCTACTCGCATTTACTCTGTCTATACCCCTCATTATTTTGTAAACCTCTATCAAATCTCCCCTCATTCTTCAACGCTCCAAGGAATAAAGTCCTAGCCTGTTCAATCTTTCCCTGTAACTCAACTCCTAAAGACCCGGCAACATCCTAGTAAATCTTCTCTGCACTCTTTCAATCTTACTGATATCCTTCCTATAGTTAGGTGACCAGAACTGTACACAATACTCCAAATTTGGCCTCACCAATGTCTTATACAACCTCCCCATAACATCCCAACTCCTATACTCAATACTTTTGATTTATGAATGCCAGGATGCCAAAAGCCTTCTTTACAGCCCTGTCTACTTGTGATGCCACTTTCAGGGAATTATGTATCTGAACTCCCAGATCTCTTTGTTCCTCTGCACTCCTCAGTGCCCTGCCATTTACTGTGTATGTCCTACCTTGATTTGTCCTTCCAAAATGCAACACCTCACACTTGTCTGCATTAAATTCCATCTGCCACTTTCTGGCCCACCCCTCTAGTTGGTCCAGATCGCTCTGCAAGCTTTGAAAGCTTTCCTCGCTGTCCACAACACCTCCAATCTTAGTGTCATCAGCAAACTTGCTGATCCAATTTACCACAATATTATCTAGATCATTGATACAGACAACAAACAACAATGGTCCCAGCACAGATCCTTGAGGCACACCACTAGTCACCGGCCTCCAGTCTGATAAGCAATCATCCACTACCTCTCTCTGTCTTCTCCCACACAGCCAATTTTGAATTCAGTTCACAACCTCTCCATGAATACTTAGTGTCTGAACCTTCTGAACTAACCTCCCATGTGGGACCTTGTCAAAGGCCTTACTAAAGTCCATGTAGACAACATCCAAAAGCCTTTCCTTCATCTACAGTACTTTCTTGGTAACCTTCTCGAAAAACTCTACAAGATTCGTTAAACACGATATACCACGCACAAAGCCTTAAGCCCTTGGCTGTTCAAATATTTGTATATCCAATCTCTCAGAACACCTTCCAGTAACTTACCTACTACTGACGTCAGGCTCACTGGCCTGTAATTACCCGTTTTACTTTTGGAGCCTTTTTTAAACAACGGAATAACATGAGCTATCCTCCAATCCTCCGGCACCAATGTCCATAAATGTTATTCATTTGTTTATGCAATGTGAGAACATCATAGCATTTATTGTTCATCCCTAATAACCCCTGAACTGAGAATCTGGTTACCTCCACTTCATCTTGTTTTACACTTGGTCGCCACTTCATTAGCTACAGAGCCTCCTATACCTAATGAAATGGCCATTGAGTATATGTTTGTGGTCTTCCGCTGCTATAGTTCATTAAAGTTCAATTTGTCTTCTTTTGCACATTGGTTGTTTGTCTTTGTTGATGTATCATTTTTCCTAATTCTATCTATTTCTTTATTTTCCTGTAAATGCCTGTAAGAAAATGAATTTGGTGACATTTGTGTACTTTGATAATACATTAACTGCACTTAGACTTGGACTTGACATCTTTACTCCTTTTGGTTACCTTATTGTTATGATATTACAGTCTGCCATGTCGCTTTTCCATACATCTGACGCAGCGAAATCCTGATTTTCCATTTCGCACGACATAATATGAAAATATCAGGGAATCTTTTGTGGAAATTGCACTTCATCATATCTTTGTGTTGATTTTTTGGATCCAAAGATTTGGATTTCAACTTTTGCTTGAATATGAAGTTGCTGCCTTTGGTTAAGAATAACCTCTGTAGTTCAAGCACGTCTTTTCATCACCCATAGTTTTATAAATAACAAAAGACAGCAGGAATGTGCATAATATTTAAAGTAACACTTCAGTCTTTTTGGAAGTTGCCCACAGAACAATCTTATTTCCTGGATAGACCAGGAAAATAATGGAGTATGTGGAGCCCAAGATAGATCAGGGGTGCAAATATTTGAGTTATTCCTTCATTTATTTCTGCTGTATTGGATGAGATAGAATTTCAAATTCCAGTTCAAGTTTACTTGTCATTCATTCAACCGTACACATGTATACAGCCAAATGAAACAGAGCTCCTCTGGGGACAAGTTGCAAAATACAGTGAGTACAGTCACACACAGCTCGCAGCTCATATAGTTACAATAGCACATACAGTTGCAAAGTAATATTAGCAGAAGTCCCTGTGGAAGATTGATGGTGCATGGGATGTTGTCCTGGAGCCATGTTTCTGCAAGAACAAGCATGCAGCAGTTCCTCTTCTCGCTCTGGGTCAGCTTCAGTCAAAGGCAATGCAGCTTGTCTTCCAGGGAATGAACACTGGAGAGCAGCACCAGGTCATGTACTTTGTGTATGGGTCATTCTGTTCAGGAAGTGCCAATATGTGGCTCTGGGAACTAAATGTTAATTTAGGCAGACTATTATGTTGAACGCATATGTGCTCTAGATTTATCTCACTCTCAGCATACTGTGTTTTTATAGCACAGCCTAATATTCTGTATTTTCTGTATTTGAAAATATCTGACTACTTAACATACCTGTGCAGTGTGCATGTGGATAATCACAGTCAGTCAAGATTTAGAGGGAAGACTGATGTTCATTGTAGGATAAATGTAGTTCTAATAAATTGCTATTAATTCATAAATTCAGGAAATATATTTAGCTTTCCTGGTAAGTGATTCCTCTCTGAAAGAGCTAAAATCCATTTGATCCACTCTCCATAGCTGTGCAATTTTCCTTTTCCCATGTAATTGGTTTATTCTTGCATCGCTTTCAGGTAATAAATTCCTGGTGATAAAATCCTCCTCATTTTCCTGATTCATTTGCCAGCTATCGCAAAAATTTTTCTGTTGGTGAATATTGACCCAGAAACAATGTATTTTTTTTATTGTTTTAGTGACTCTTAGAACTTTTCAACATGACCAGTCAGTGAGTTTAAACTGGATTAAAAAAATATCAGCTAAACAGCACCCTCTGGTGGAGTAAATGTGGTGGCCCTAAAAGCCCTGGTTTACAAGATGTGGACAATAGGTCAGCTGATTTTCTGGATGGCTTGGATATTACAGCACATGAAACACAGTGAACATGATAAGGCTGATGTAATTAGCTTTCAGGTTAATCTCTAAATGATAAAGTTCATCTGGATGTTCATTGTGAGTGATAACGTTTTATGGTAGAAGGGGCTCATGGAGCTCAGTAGCCATTTCCTGTGTGCATATTGTTGAATGGTCAGCACGGGGTCATAGGGTAAAGAACACCACAAACTGCAGATGAAGTACAGGAAAAAAAAGGGCTGAAAAATGGCAGATGGAGTTTAATACAGACAAGTGTGAGGTATTGCACGTTGGAAGGACAAACCAAGGTAGAACGTACAGGGTTAATGGTAAGGCACTGAGGAGTGCAGTGGAACAGAGGGATCTGGGAATACAGATACAAAATTCCCTAAAAGTGGCGTCACAGGTAGATAGGGTCGTAAAGAGAGCTTTTGGTACATTGGCCTTTATAAATCAAAGTATTGAGTATAAGAGCTGGAATGTTATGGTAAGGTTGTATAAGGCATTGGTGAGGCCGAATTTGGAGTATTGTGTTCAGTTTTGATCACCAAATTACAGGAAGGGTATTAATAAGATTGAAAGAGTGCAGAGAAGGTTTACAAAGATGTTGCCAGGACTTGAGAAACTGAGTTACAGAGAAAGGTTGAATAAGTTAGGACTTTATTCCCTGCAGCGTAGATAGATAGATAGATATACTTTATTGATCCCGAGGGAAATTGGGTTTCGTTACAGCCACACCAACCAAGAATAGAGCATAAATATAGCAATACAAAAACCACAAACAATCAAATAACAAAATGCAAACTATGCCAGATGGAAATAAGTCCAGGACTAGCCTATTGGCTCAGGGTGTCTGTCCCTCCACGGGAGGAGCTGCAAAGTTGGATGGCCACAGGCAGGAACAACCTCCTGTGATGCCCAGTGTTGTATCTCTGTGGAATATGGCCGGGGTCCAACAGCAAAAAGTTCAATATCCGGTTTACAAGCACGTTCCTCGATCGTAATATGAGCCAGATTGCACAATCCATTGTTAACCAGAACAGTAAGCACCCAACTCCTTTACGCTTACCGCTCTCAGTGCACTTCCGGTCAGCCCAAACAGTCTGGAAGCCCTCCATGGAAAAGATTGGATCGGGTATGTCCTCGTGCAGCCCCGTTCCAGTAAAACACATAACACTGCTCTCCCGAAATGTTCTCTGACGCCTGGCTAGTGCTGTCAACTCGTCCATTTTATTACCCACCGAAATCCTCTTCTCCATAAGTCTCTGTTGTCTTGACCCGGTCCTCCTTCCTCACCTTTGTGATCCCCCTCTGCATCCACTGTGTGTTTTCCTCTGGATTTCAGCCGGGGTGTCGGCCACTCTGCTCGCTAAACCGGCCGGCATAAGCGCAAGCAGCTGGTCCCTGGAATAAACAATGCGACCACGCTGCTGTAGAAGAATGAGGGGAGATTTGATAGAGGTATATAAAATTATGATGGGTATAGATAGAGTGAATGCAAGCAGGCTTTTTCCACTGAGGCAAGGGGAGAAAAAAACAGAGGACATGGGTTAAGGGTGAAGGGGGGAAAGTTTAAAGGGAACATTGGGAGGGGGCTTCTTCACACAGAGAGTGGTGGGAGCGTGGAATGAGCTGCCAGATGAAGTGGTAAATGCGGGCTCACTTTTAAGATTTAAGAAAAAACTTGGACAGGTACATGGATGAGAGGTGTATGGAGGGATATGGTTCAGGTGCAGGTCACTGGGACTAGGCAGAAAAATGGTTCGACACAGCCAAGAAGGGCCAAAAGTCCTGTTTCTGTGCTGTAATTTCTATGGTTCTATGGTTCTAAGTCTGCTGAAGACAATGTGCTGTGGGAGTGAGGAATTTTGCCTAACAGGCACCTGACACAAGCTTTTCCCTGCAAGATTTTCCTCAGTGTTGATGCTCCTACGTTACCCATGAGGATGCTCAGGGATTTTGTGGAGGAGGGAAGGGAGGAAACCTTGTCACTCTTCAATGTAAAGTACCTCTTTGTTCTTTAAGACCATAAGACATAGGAGCAGATTAAGGCTATTCAGCCCATCGAGTCTGCTCCGCCATTCCATCATGGCTGATCCCAGATCCCAATCAACCCCATACACCTGCCTTCTCGCCATATCCTTTGATACCCTGACTGATCAGGAAACAATCAACTTCCGCCTTAAATATACACATGGACTTGGCCTCCACCGCAGTCTGTGGCAGAACATGCCACAGATTCACTACTCTCTGGCTAAAAAAAATCCTCCTTACCTCTGTTCTAAAGGGTCACACCTCAATTTTGAGGCTGTGCCCTCTAATTCTGGATACCCCCACCATAGCAAACATTCTGTCCACATCCACCCTATCCTTTCAATATTTCCACAGTGAAGGCAGATTCAAGGTACACATTAAGTGTATCTGCCATTTCTTTGTCTCCCATTACTACCTCACCAGCATCATTTTGCAGTAGTCAAATATCAACTATCACCTCCCTTTTACTCTATATATAACTAAAAAAACTTTTGGTATCCTGCTTTATATTATTGGCTAGTCTGCCCTCATATTTCATCTTTTCCCTTCTTATAGCTTTTTAAGTTGTCTTTTGTTGGATTTTTAAAAATTCCCAATCATCCAAATTCCCACTCACTTTTGCTTCCTTATATGCCCTTTCCCTGGCTTTTATGCAGTCCTTAACTTGCTTTGTTAGCTATGGTGCACATGTCAATCCATATGTGCCTCCTGTGGATATATTCATGTTCTTAACATCAGCATGGAACACAGAGAGAGCACTGTGCAGCACAGGAACTGGCCCTTCGGCTCAGTGTGGTGCTGAGTTAAACTAATTCTCTTCTGCCTGCACATGTCCATATCCATTCATTACCAGCATATTCAGCCTCTTAAATGCTCGTGCAGTATCCAGCACTTTCCCCAGCATCCTACTTCCAGACACCTACCCCTATGTGCGTAAAAGAACATATGTCCCTTACATCACCTTTGAACTCTCCCTACCTGACTTTAAATGCACGCCCTCTAGTATTTGACATTTCTGCCCTAGAAAAATAAAGATTCTAACAGTCTATCCTGCCTATGCCTCTGATAATCTTATAAACTTACATCAGGTCTCCTCTTAGCCTCCAATTCTCAAGAGAAAATTTGTCTAACCTCTCCTTACAGCACACGCCGTCTAATCCACACAGCATCCTGATAAACCTCTGTCGTTGCTACGAACTGGACTCTGAAATCTTGCACTTGTTCCTCAATCACACTTTATTTACTGGTGCACAAGGAGAACAGCCTATCACCACACTGTTCTGAAGTCTGAACAAAGAAATGCCATTTTTATACAGAAATCCACTAGTTGTAAACAAATATTGATCCAATAGAAACTTTGTACACTTCTGAATTCAGTCATTTTGTATATTTAAGTACCAATCATAGTACATATTTCAGGTGTTAATAACCAGTTAACCATATGTGTTAAAGACCTGTAATACTGGAGAAATAGTAAACTAACTACCTAATAGTAAGTGTTGTCCTAAAGTCCTTCACTTGTATCTTTATCTTGGTATATTTGGAGAGCACGATTCCCAGGCTTGAACAGAAAGGCCGTACAAAGGAGAATTTGGCTTTGTTCAGCCTGGTTGACTGCACTATGCCTGCCCACTGTCTCTGTCAGTTTATCATCTTGACACCTGCCTTACTGAACTTCCACACTCAGAAAAGGCTGTACACAGTGTCTGCGCTCTGATCCTTGCTACAAATTCCACACCTGCAGCTGTGCAACAGAAAAGGAAATCCATGGTGTCTGGAGCAGCCAAAGTGAAGCTGAGGGCAGACAAGGGTGGAGCCATCCTTGTCTCCTGGCATTGTGCTTTGTGACAGACATGGATGGATGGTGTGTAGTACATTAGGGACACCTAGGATATATTGAACTTGAGAAGGCAATCACCCAGCAGAAAGAAAAGGTCGTACTGCCTTGCAGCCTAGCCAATAAGAGTTAAACCAGAAACTCAGCTGCCAGGATCAGCAACACCAATGTACACTGCCTCTAGGAAACTGGAACCAATTCAATGTCCTACACACACACTAACTCCAGGAAAACAGAATCAATTCACAATACTAGACTCAGTGGCCACTTTATTAGGTGCTTTCTGTACAGGTACCTTATAAAGTGGCGACTGGGTGTATGTTCATGGTCTTCTGCTGCTGTAGCCCATCCATGCAATGTTTGACATGTGTGTTCAGAGATGCTCTTCTGCACACCACTGTTGTCTTCCTGTCAGCTCGAAGCAGCCTGGCCATTGTCCTCCAACCTCTCTCATTAGCAAGGTGTGTTTGCCTACAGAAGTGTCACTCATTAGATTTTTTTTTTTGTCTTTTGCATTGTTCTTTGTAAAGTCTAGAAACTGTTGTATGTGAAAATCCCAGGGCATCAGCATTTTCTGAGATATTCAAACCACCTCGTCTGTCCCTAACAATCGTTCCATAGTCAACGCACCCAAAATGCTGGAGAAATTCAGCAAGTCTGGCAGCATCCATGGAAATGAATTAACAGTTGACTTTTTGGGCCGAGTCCCTGAAGTGTGTGTTGCTCTGGATTTCCAGCATCTGCAGAATCTCTTGTGTTTATTCCACAGTTAAAGTCAGTTAGATCACATTTCTTCCTCCTTCTGATGTTTGTTCTGACCAGCGACTGAACCTCTTGACCATGTCGGCATGCTTTTATGCACCGAGTTGTTGCCACACGATTGGCTGATTAGATATTTGCATTAACGAACGGGTTTGCAGGTGAATCTGATGAAGTGTCACTGAGCTTCAGAAAACTGGAATCAATTCAATTTACTCTACAGCAGCTCTGGGATCCAAAATCAAGTCAATGTACGATACACACCAACTCTTGGAAAATGGAATCATTTCAATGTCCTATATGCACCAACTCCAGAAAACCAGAACCAATTCATTGTCATACATACACCAGGTCTGGGAAACTTGAATTAATTTAGTGTACTATACGCACCAACCATGGGGAGCTGGAATCTCTTAAGTGTGCGACAGACACCCCAATGCTGGGGAGCTGGATGCAGAGAGTAGCATACTCTGGCACCGGGAACTACAGCCATGACATAAAGTACAAGACACTCCCATCTCCAGGAGCAATACACGTGTGGCTTTGCAGATTTCTGGGATTGGTGCTGTTGTTCCTGGTGTCTTGGTTCGTCTGCTGTAATATACACGTCGGTAGAAGGAATAAAGGTGTAAGCTATCTTCTCAATGGGAAGAAAATTCAGAAAGAGGTGCAAAGGGTCTTGGGAGTCCTAGAGCAGGATTCCCTTAAAGGTTCCCTTGTAGGTTAACTCCAAATGGACGGTCCCAAACCCAGCTGCAAATGGAGGAGGTTTGGACATGGGGCTAGCAACCCATCCCATAAAAACCCAAAGCTACACCGACACCAAAGAAACTCCAAAGGCCTCATTACTGAGAGAGGAAGTATATGGGCAACATCTGGGGACGAGAGACTAGACCAGGATAGAGCTCTCTACACCCCAGTAGGCATGATGGGCTTAGCCAACTAACTTTCAGGCTGAGTTGGTGGTAAGGAAGGCAAAAAGCAATGTTAGATTTCATTTTGAGAGGACAAGTATATAACGATGAGGCTTTGGAGTACTATAGGCAGATTTGGTCCCCTTATCTCAGAACGAATGTCCTAGCATTGGAGAGGGTCCAGAGGAGGTTCATAAGAATGATCCAGGGATTGAAAGGGTTAATGTAC
This sequence comes from Mobula birostris, assembly GCF_030028105.1. NCBI lineage: Eukaryota > Metazoa > Chordata > Chondrichthyes > Myliobatiformes > Myliobatidae > Mobula > Mobula birostris. The sequence continues at coordinate 96,466,616 of NC_092377.1, forward strand.
GAGGAGTATTTGATAGCTCTGGGCCTGTACTTGCTGGAGTTTAGAAGAATAGTGTGTGGGGGGGTACTTATTAAAATCTATTGAATAATGAAAGGCCTAGATAAAGGGGATATGTAGAAAATGTTTCCTATAGTTGGGGAGTGTAAGACCAGAGGACACAGCCTCAGTATAAAAGAATGTCCCTTTCCCTTTAGAACAGAGATGAGCAGAAATTTCTTTAGCCGAAGGTGGTGAATCTGTGATTTTCATTACCACAGGTGGCTGTGGAGGCCAAATCATTAGGTACATTCAAAGTGGAGATCAATAGGTTCTTGATTAGTAAGAATGTCAAAGGTTATGGGGAGAAGGTAGGGGAATGGGGCTGAGAGGGATAGTAAATCCACTTCATTGGAATGGCAGAGCAGGCTCAATGGGTAGAATTGCCTAATTCTGCTCTCATGTCTTATGGTCTGAAGGATTTGTATGATGTTCTGTACTGCAAAACCACAGGGTTAGACTAGCCGTGGATAAACCTCCTGTCCTTGTGCTCAGATACACTCGCATCATGCCGCATTCATCTCTGTTAGCTACAAGAAGACCAGAAGGCTAGGAGAGCGTTGAGGAATTGAATATGAAGCCATTAACCCAGGAAGAATTGATAAACTTAAAGGGAAGAGTACAGGGCCATTCCAATCCCCAATGTACCATTGGGAAGTAATCAAACTTAGTATCATGAGGTTCTTCATTCTCAAGGGTGCTCAGAAGATGAGAGGGTTAGGAGAAGTGCATGCAGAAACTACCCCTTCTGCAATCCATGCTGGGGGGGGGGGTGATTCCAAAATATAAGAGCCCGAAAGACTCACTGCTTCTTGCCTTAGAGTCGTCCAATTTCATCTTCAATGCCGAGTCTGCTCCTTGGATTGGGATAAGGAGTGCTCAGCCTCCTCCCAGAAAAGGTTCACTGAGGGGACGAGGATGAGGTTGGTTTAGTAACATGTTCACGCTGAGGGACACCTGCAGCTTCCACTATGCTGAACTCTATGACTAGCAGGCCACTGTTAACGCAACCTTCTGGAACTTCCTGTGCTTCAGATGGTTAGAGAGTCTGGTCCGTCTATTAGCTCTGGGAGAGCTGATGAAGACCCTCCATTCCACTAGAACAAATGGAGCTCCTGGATCCTGCAGTTTATTTGCTAACATACTCCACTCGGCTGGAAGTGCGCAGAACTATGCTCCTAGCTGACAGCTGATCAGAATCCATGAAGAAGGGTAGACCCTGGTCTACCTGATCCGTTGTTTACTTCACCATTAGGGTCTAATAACCTGGAGGTGATGGGAATGTGGTTCGGAGTAACTGGGAAATGCACACAGATGAAACAGAAGTAGGCAATATGAAGCAGGAACTTGGTTTGTGGATGAGGGGTTCCTTTCTTACTTCCAGGAAAAGCACATAGTCATCATTGTAGGAACTCCTGGTGTAGCGAAGACATGGACATGCCCTGTGACTGCACTACAGCAGAGACCTGTAGGATTTAGCCAATAAAACGTGTGAGAGTCATTTATGTGCTTAACAAAAGCCACAGCTCCTTACCTCTATCACGAACAGACCTGAAGCAGTCGCCTTACCACTGATGTCATTATGTCAGAAACCATCTCTTAAAGTGAACACAACAACTCAGTGGGGGGTTTGTGAATGATGTAGAACAGTTTGTATTATGAACAATAGATGTCATACATCTCCCATGACATTAGCCTGCACAGACACACCCAGAATTCACCAAAACCTGCATCGTGAGTCTGCCTGGAACTCGTACAAGTCGCCTGACTTGGGTCCTCTGTGGAGAAACAGCAGGAGCCCCTGTCTCACCCTGGGCTGTGCTGACATGCACATGGTCTTGTCGTAATGCAGGGGGTAGTGGAACCACCCTGGCCTCGGGGGGCTGGTTTAAGGTGATCTACAGAAATACACTCAGGTTTACCCTTCCTATCTACAATAGAAGTCTTTTTGTCCCATTCCAAAACGTGGAACGGACCATCGTTAGGAGGCTTGGGGGTGGGGTAGATGTGCATGATGGCGGATAAAAACAATTAGCTGAAACGTAGGTCGACTGGACCCCAAGGGTGCCGTCCACCACGATGGGAGGCAGGAATAGATGTAGAAGGACTGAATTTACTGAGAAGGACAGAATTGCCCGTCCATCAGCTCAGCTGCGGAGGACTGCAGGTTCTCTTTTGGAGACGTTCTGAGCCCCAGCAAGATCCAAGGGAGATGATCATGCCAACGCTTGCCCATCAGGGAGGGCCCTCAGGTGCTGAAACTGTTCACACAGGCCACTGGACTGTGGGCGATACGCCGCGGTGTTATGCAATTTAATACTGAGGTCTGGCATGAATTGGGGACTGTGGGGAGAAGAAACATCAGGTGGAGTGCTGGACTGAATGAGCCAGGTGTTAATGAACGCCCAAGCCACATCCACCACCATCGTCGACGCCAGTGGGACAACCTCCGGCCACCATGGTAAGGAGATGCTTGCAATTGCGGGAGTGGGGGGTGGGGTAAAGAGGACCAACCAGGTACCCATTGACGTAATAAATCCATTGCTCAGCAACCTCGAAAGGTGCTGATGGTGCCCGAATGTGACGGTTAATTTTCGCCCGCTGACACACAACACTCCAGTGTTGTGCTTCCCTCCTAAGACTGTGCCACACAAACTTTAAAGCAACCATTTTCTGTGAAGCCTTCTTGCCTGGATGTGTGAGGCCGTGAATGGATTTAAAAACAGAACACCTCCAGTTTGCAGGCACTATGGGGTGAAGGTGACCGGATGAGAGACTGCACAGGAGGGAAACTCCTGTGTCCCTGAAGTTGACATCAGTCAACCACAGGCCCGTGTCTGCTGTCCAGTAAGCTGGGTCAGTGGCTTCGTCGGCTGCCATGCCGGCATAGTCAATGGTGGGTCGTCAGAGGCAAACGCCAGAGCGTTACTTTTCCCCTTGATGTGCTCTATGTCAGCCGTGAATTCCGAAATGCAAGCCAGATGACATTGCAGTTGTCCAGACCAAAGGTCTGACACTTTGGCCATTATGTGCATGAGAGGTTTGTGGTCAATGAACTCTGTGAAATGCCGACCTCTAGCAGAAATCAAGAATGGTGGACGACCAGATGGAGACTGAGAAGCTCAAGGTCAGACGTGCTGTATTCCACTTGAAGGGGTGGAGCTGCTGGCTGGAGGAGGCGAGCGGCTGCTACGTGCCTCCAACCAACTGTCTGTGCACAGTACCCACTGTATAGTCTGAGGCCTCAATAGTGATGACTATAGGTGTGTTAGGGAGTGGATGCGTGACCAGGGTCGTGTTTGAAAGAGCTTGTTTGGTGTCATCAGGTGCTTTGGTCATGTCCACTGACAACTGAGGCACATGATTAGGGTTATTGCCTTTAAGGGCACTATACAGGAGGAGCATAAGTTCAGTAGCTCATGGAATGAAATGGTGATAGAAATTCACTAACCTAAAAACTCTTGCAGTGCTTTGGTAGTGCGGGGCAGTGGAAAGTCCATTACAGTGGCGACTTTTGACGGCGGGGTGTCGCACCTTCTGCGGAGATGCAGTGGCCGAGGAAGCCAATAGCAGACAACCTGAACTGGCGTTTAGTGGGTTAACACTTAGCCCACATTGGCTTAAGCACTTGAAAAATGCACAGAGATGTGATAAGTGTTGGGTTTTAGTTGTGCTGGCGAAAAGCATGTTATCCAAGTAAACAAAGGGGTAATTAAAGTTTTTTAACACAGAGTCTATTAGTCGCTGGAAAGTCTGTGTTGCATTTTTCAGCCCAAACAGCACACACAGAAACTCAAATAGGCCAAACAGGGTTATTATGTCAGCAGTCTGGGGAATGTCCCCAGTGCACACAGCCATCTGATGGTAGCCCCTGACTAAATCCACTTTAGAAAAACTGGTGAAACATGCTGAAAAGTCTTGAATACATAGGACGGGGTAACAATCAGGGGTGACAGAGGCAGTGGTAATTGCTGCATGGACAGCAACCACTATCAGGCTTAAGGACCATGTGGAGGGGTGAAGCTCAAGGGCTATTTGACCTGCCAAGCATTTTCATGTTGGCAAACTCAGCCTTCATGCTGGCCAACCTTTCTGAGTCCAGTTTATGCGCATGGACGTGGACGGGCAAGCTGCTTGTGGAAATGTTGTGCTCGACCCCAGGCCTTGTGACTGTCGTGGAAAGTGTGGGTTTAGAGAGGTTCGGGAATCCGCCCAGCAGGCGAGTGAATTCACTTGTGGTGGTGCTTGTGCTAGACAGCGTCATTGTGGGGAACTTACTGGGTGTACAGTGTAACGACCCAAAGTCTTTTGCATCCACAAGCTGGCAGTCCTTTGGCACGCAGGAAACCTGCGCCGAGCAGAGATCTAGCAACGTTAGCCCAGACCAAGTCTGATGTGCAGCGTTTTCCACTGAAGCAGAACATTGCGAGTGGTGTCGCATTGGTTCAGATCCTGCTGCTGTTGGCTTCACTCTCTGTCTTATAATTACTGACCTGAGTGCCCACCTCACACCAGAAGCTTCACACTGAACGGGTGTCTGTGATGAATCTCCATGAACCTGGCAGCTGGAACCCATGGCATTCACAGACCTTCAATGTACCAATTTGCTGGCACTGTCCAAACTGCATGGCGATTGGCGTTTCCTGGCATTTGTGGTGAAAACATAGACCCGGCATTGGTCTGGTTCGGAGCTGTGGGTGTGAGTCTGCTGGAGGCTCTGCTGACTGGGCTAATTGAGACAGGGAAAGGAGGAGAAAGAATGAACCTCAGTCTACACTCAGCCAGGCAATCGGCCATCTTAGAAAGCTCAGTAAAGTCCTTCACAGCTGTATTAGTGAGGGCTATGCTAACTTGATCAAGCATTTGCTGCATAAAGAATTCTTTAAAAACAAAGCAAAGATGGTGATTGCCCAGACGAGGTAGCATTAGCTCTAAAGGCTTAGCATCACCCAGGCCCAGCAAGGACAGCAACTGGTTTGCACGTTCAGACTCAGACAGCCCAAAAGTCTGTAATAGGTGAGTTTTCAGAGGGACGCATCTATCACATGCAGGCTGGTCTTCCAATAGACTCATCACTCTGGCTGCAGTGGAACTTCTTAGCAATGCTGCGACACTGTAAAATTTGGTATTTTCCGCGAACATACTTTAACAAAAGCCGCGGCCCTTTACTTCCATTACCAACAAACCAAAAGCAGTCGCCTTACACTGACGTCATTACGTCAGACACCGGGTCTTAAAGTGAACACATCTACTCAAAGACAGTGTTTGTGAATAATGTTGTACAGTTTCTATTACGAATGATATGTGTCATCTGTCACCCATTACATCACCCTACACACTATCCCAGGGTGGCTCAGTAACGTAACGGTTAGCATAACGCTTTACTGCATTAGTGACTGGGTTCAATTCCTGCCACTGTCTGTAAGGAGTTTTGTACATTTTCCCATGACTGCATGGGTTTCCTCCCACATTCCAAAGATGTACAGATTAATTGGTCACGGGTGTTATTTGGCCGTTAGGCCGGAAGGGCCTGTTACTGTATATCTCTAAATAACTTTAAAAACAGAATGGATGTGGTCCTATTACAGTGGAATATCCTTTGGGATTTGTAATGTCACTTACAGCTATAAGCCCTGAATGCTGATTGGGAAGAAGAAATGATGTAGGATAGTTTGCCCAAGCAGAGGGTCAAAGTCACAAGAATGGTTCACTAGTAAACTTTTAACCGTTACAGAGACCTGACTTGCCCAAGCGAGGAAGTCGTCCGTAGAGTTCTGAGCTGCTCTGGTCCATGGCTAAGAGCTTCTGCAGGGGGCCAGAAGAAAGCAAGGGGCAGCACAGAAGCATAGCGATTAGCATAGCACCTTCACAGTGCTAGTGTCCTGGGTTCAATTCCAGCCCCTCTCTACATTCTACCCCACATCCCAACAATGTCCCGGTTAGTAGGTTAATTGGTCACATGGGTATAATTGGGTGGTGGGGGCCCTGTTACCATGCTGAATCTCCAAATAACAATAAAATAAAACCTGCAAGGTGTACACTGCCTTGCTTCGGAAATATATCACTTTTGCTGCCATGGGTTTCTTATATCCCGGAGCGCCAGATCGACCTTCAGGAAGACTGCAGTGATCCAAGAACAGTACTCACCAAGATCCTGGAGAGAAACTGAGGGTGAAGATGAAGATCCACAATTGCAGGATTTGACATGTCTACGCACCAATTCAGCCATGTTGAGTAGTGTTGAGAGACTACTGGCAGCAGCTGCCTACGTTGATATGCTGGTCCTGCAGTGTCACCAAGTCCCTGGTGTGTAAGCTTGCATGGTTGTGGAGGCACCGAAGAGAAGGCAGATGGATATGCATGTCCTGGTCTAGCTACAGTACATACAATATCTAGTGCCATTACAAAGAATGCACCTATACTTCCTTTGGAGTTTGCACAGATTTGGTATGTCACCCAAAACTTTGACAAGCTTCTATAGATACACAGTGGAGAGTATCCTAAATGGTTGCAACATGTAGACCTGCTCGTTAATGCAAATATCTAATCAGCCAATCATGTGGCAGCAGCTCAATGCATAAATGCATGCCAACATGGTCAAAAGGTTCAGTATTTTTCAGACTGAACATCAGAATGGGGAAGAAATGCGATTTAAGTGACTCTGACTGTGGTATAATCTTTGGTGCCAAATTGTTGGTGAGCATCTGAGAAGCTGCTGATCTCCTGGGATTTTCACACCCAATGGACACTAAAGTTTACAGAGAATGGTGCGGAAAGCAAGCACATCCAGTGAGAAACAGTTCTGTTGACTTGTTAATGAGAGAGACCAGAGAAAAATGGCTAGACTGTTTCAAGCTGACAGGAAGGTGACAGTAACTCAAAATAGCCATGTGTGTGCTGAAGGGCATTTCTGAATGCACAACACATTGAATGTGCCTCCATTTTTCTATCATCCATGTGCCTTTCTAAGAGTTTGTTAAACGTCTCTAATGCATCTGTCTCTACCACCATCCACACACCCACCACTCCCTGTGTGAAGAACTTACTTCTGACATCCCCCTTACACTTTCCTCCAAACACCTTAAAATTATACCCCCTCATGTTAGCCATTTCCACTCTAGGATTAAGTCTCTGGCTGCCCACTCTACTTACACTTCTTATCATCTTGTGCACCTCCATCAAGTCTCCTTTCATTCTCCTTCACTCCAAGGAGAAAATCCCAAGCTCACTCAACCAATACGCATAAGACATATTCTCTAACCTCCGGGTAAGTCTCTACTGAAAGATCTCTAAAGGAATCTGCAACTTGAAACATAAATACAGTTTCTTTTCTCACAGATGCAGTCCAATTTGCTGATTATTTTAGATTTAATTCTGTTTTAACTTGCTTTCTTTCTGGGCAGACGATTGACATTGCATTCATAGAGTCATAGAAAGCAACAGCACAAAAACAGGCCCTTCAGCCCATCTAGTATGTGCTGAACCATTGAAACTGCCTAGTCTCATCGACCTTCACCCGGTTCATAGCCCTTCATATCCCTCCCATCCATGTACCTATCCAAACTTCTCTTAAACTTTGAAATCAAAATTGTATCCACCACTTGCCTTGCGCTGGCAGTTTATTCCATGCTCTCACTACCTTCTGAGTGAAGAAGTTTCCCTTCAAGTCCCCTTTAAACTTTTCACCTTTCAACCTTAGCCCCTGACCTCTAGTTGTAGTCTCATCCAACCTCAATGGAAGAAGCCTGCTTGCATTTACCCTGTCAATATCCCTCATAATTTTGTATACCTCTATCAAATATCTCTTCAATCTTCTACATTCTAGGGAATAAGGTCCTAATCTACTCAATTTTTCCCTGTAACTCAAGTCCTCCAGTCCTGGCAACATAGTTGTAAATTTTCTCTGCACTCTTTCAATCCTATTTACATCGTTCCTGTAGGTAGGTGACCAAAACAGCAAACAATATCGCAAATTAGGCCTCACCAATGCTTACACAACTTCAACGTAACATCACAACACATGTTTCGATCCTTTGATTTATGAAGGCCAATGTGCCAAAAGCTTTCTTTACGAAACTGTGATGCCCCTTTCAATGAATTATGGATCTGTATTCCCAGGTCCTTCTGTTCCACAGCACTCCTCAGTGCCCTACCGTTCACTGGGTAAGGCCTACCCTGGATGGTCCTCACAATGTGCAATACCTCACATTTGTCTGCATTAAGTTCTGTCTACCATTTTTCAGCTGATGCAGATCCCGTTGCAAGCTTTCATAACCTTCCTCACTGTCCACTACACCCCCAATCTTGGTGTTATCCACAAATTTGCTGATCCAGTTCACCACGTTATTATCCAGAGCGTTGATATAGATGACAAACAACAATGGACCCAGCACCGATCCCTGTGTCACTCCACTAGTCACAGGCCTCCAGTCAGAGAGGCAACCCTCTACTACCACTCTCCGACTTCTCCTGCAAAGGCAGTAGCTAACCCAGTTTACTACTTCAGCCTGAATGTCAAACAACTGAACTTTCTTAATAAACCTCCCATGCGGGACCTTGTCGAACGCCGTGCTGGAGTTCACGTAGACAACATGAACTTGCCTTCATCAGCTTTCCTGGTAACTCCCTCGAAAAACTCCATAAGATTGGTTAGACCCAACCTACCACGCACAAAGTCATGCTGACTATCCCTAATCAGTCCATGCCTATCCAAATACGTATATATCTGGTCCCTCAGAATACCTTCCAATACTCTTCCCACTACTGATGTCAGGCTCACTGGCCTATAATTTCCTGATTTATTCCTAGAGCCTTCCTTAAAAAATGGAACAACATTAGCTATCCTCCAATCCAATGGTACCTCATCTGTTGCTAAGGATGATTTAAAAATCTGCTAGGAACCCTGCAATTTCTGCACTTGCCTCCCACAGGGTCTGAGGGAACATCTTGTCAGGCCCTGGGGAATTATCCACTCTAATTTGTTTCAAGACAGCAAACACCTCCTCCTCTGTAATCTGTATGGAGTCCCTGACCCCACTGCTGCTTTGCCTCACTTCTATAGACTCTGTGTCCGTCTCCTGAGTAAATACCGATGCAAAAAATCCATTTAAGATCTCCCCCATCTCTTGTGGCTCCACACATGGATTACCACTCTGATCTTCCAGAGGACCAGTGTTGTCCCTGCAAACCTTTTGATCTTAACATATCTGTATTAGCTCTTAGGATTCTCCCTCACCTTGCTAGAGCAATCTCAAGCCTTCCTTTAGCCCTCCTGACTTCTTTCTTCAGTGTTCTCTTGCAATTCTTATACTTGATAAGTACCTCATTTGTTCCTACCAGCCCATACCTGCTATGCACCTCCTGTTTTTCTTAACAAGGGCCTCAATATCCCCTGAAAACCAAGACTCCCTACATCCGTTATCCTTTCCTTTTATTCTGACAGGCACATACAAGCCTTGTACTCTCAAAATTTCACTTTTGAAGGCCTCCCACTTACCAAGTACACCTTTGCCAGAAAACAGCCAGTCCCAATCCACCCTTGCCAGATCCTTTCTGATACCATTGAAATTGGCCTTTCTCCAGTTTAGAATCTCAACCTGAGGACCAGACCGGTCCTTTCCCATCATTACCTTGAAATGAATGCCATTATGATCACTAGATACAAAGTGTTCCCCGACACAAACCTCTGTCACCTGCCCTGTCTCATTCCCTAACAGCAGATCAAGTATCGCACACTGTCTCGTTAGGACTTCTATGTAGTGATTGAGGAAACTTTCCTGAATACATTTGACAAACTCTATCTCATCCAGTCATTTTACAGTATGGGAGTCCCAGTCAATATGTGGAAAGTTAAAATCACCTACTATAACAACCTTATGTTTATGCTTAACATGTTGGTCAAACAAGTTAGATTAGATTATGAGAACACTCAGCCCTCGTTTATTGTCATTTAGAAAATGATACAATGTTCCTCCAGAGTGATATCACAGAAAAACAGGACAAACCAAAGACTAACACTGACAGAACCACATAATTATAACATATAGTTACAGCAGTGCAAAGCAATACGTAATTTGATAAAGAACGGACCATGGGCACAGTAAAAAAAAGTCTCAAGTCCCGATTGACTCCCGAGTCCCCGATAGCAGGCGTCAAAAGGGAGAAACTCCCTGCCATAAACCTCCAGGCACCGTCAGCTTGCCGATGACTTGGAAGCAGCCGACCACAGCCGACACTGAGTCCTTCCATCCGAAAACTTCGAGCCTCCGACCAGCCCCTCCGATACAACCTCCCGAGCGCCATCCTCGGCCGAGCGCCTTCGACCTCGCCCCAGCCGCTGAAACAAGCAAAGTGGAGGATTCAGGGCCTTCTGCTCCGGAGATTCCGGTTACCACACAGTAGCAGCGGCAGCGAAGCAGGCATTTCAGAAGTTTTCCAGATGTTCCTCCGTACTCTCACATCTGTCTCCATCAAATCAGAATTGTGCACAGTCCCCTACTTGACAGATAACAGATATTCATCACAGGAGAGGCCACGCACGCTGTCGTCGCGCTACCATCTTCTCCTCCTCCTTCTGATACACACATTGCTAAATATGTGGGTAAATTCCTGTAAAGAGTTTGACAGCTAATAAACATTGAAATCCAGCTGGTCGGAAAAGAACACCAGCGAGGCCCCAGGGAAAATGTAATAATGGCGTGGGAGCCATTTAGCCCAGCAGTTCAATTCCAGCATCCTCTGTAAGGAATTTGTATGCCCTCTCTCTGAACATGTGGGGTTTCCTCTGGGTGCTCCGGTTTCCTCCCACAGTCCAAAGACATACCGCTTAGCAGGTTAATTGGTCATTGTAACTTGTCCTGTGATTAGGCAAGGGTTAATAGGGGCCTGCCAGGTGTTGCAGCTAATTGAGCAGGAAGGGCCTGTTCTGTGTTGGATCCACAATAAATAATGGCCAAGATCTGAAGATACTTAAATCATGGTGTAATTCTTAATTCCTCAAACTTGCTAGCTAACTTGCACATTTTTCATGGCAAGCAGTGTTTACAAGTTGATATCCTTTTAGGGACATATTGCTCTTAAAATTGTTTGTGGGGACCTTCTCTGCAAACGGTTTAAAATGACCAGGTTCTCTCCTTTATTACCACAACGATTACACTTCAGAAATTACCAATTGTCTCTGAACTGCTTTGAAACATTTAAGAGCAATAGAAGGCATTCTTCATTCCTTTTTACAATCAGTGACCTGGATTTCAAGGTATTTCACTGGACGTGATTCATTTCAGCTCTTGATGAGATGCTGTATAACCCCAAGTTTAATAAATAGACTGCTTCTCCCTCCATGGATGAAGGGTCTCAGTCTGAAAGGTCCACTGTTCATTCCCCTCCTTTGATGCTGTTGAGTTCATAGAATCATAGGATGCTACAGCACCCCATTCGGCCCATCTAGTCTGTACCCGTTAGTTTCTTCAGTTTGGCTTCATGTTAGTAAGCCATGAGGAGACATTTACCAGGCCAAGTTCTGCTCATTTCATGCTTGTGCAGGCACAAAATAATTTTATTTCTTCTTCAAAATTAAACTGTGCATGATGACATTTACAAATAAATCTATGTGATTTAATTTGCTGCAAATTACTTTCAGGCACCTATGATGATCCACTCACCGTTAGAAAAAGGCTGCAGTGCCAATATCTACCCTCCTATGCTGCAACAGAATGTAACGTTAATAATCTTCTTGCCTTGCCTTTTCTTTCCTTTTCTGCTTTCTGGTGTATGGATTAATAATGATAACAGCATTAGTCCAAAATGTCCTTGGCAATAAACACTTCCGACACTTTGATTAAATGCCTCAACTTGCAGCTTCAGCATTTAATCAGCATAAGAGCCATTTACTGCCAAGGACATTGGGACAAGTGGCTTAAATGCACCTCCTAAATAGCTGTGCTGGAGCTGAAGACAAGTCTATGGTTTATAGTAACTGACACAGGCCAATCAATGTTTAAAAATTAAAATATTGATTTCTCTTTCTTATCTGATCTCCTCTCAGTAGCACCACACTCAAGTGCTGATCTTAACAATGTCACTCTTGATTATAAAATTAATTTGCTTAATGCTGGCTATTGGAATGCATGACAGGAATGAGCTTTCACCAAGTTCCTGTCATTTCGTATTCGCTACTAAATTATATTTTGAACTGCACTTTTTAATGTTTCCCTAGCTATATTTCAAAGCAGATTTTACATTGAACTGTTGACTCAGATATCTCTAAATTAGGCCAGATTAAATATGAGACCTAATGGACTCTGGATCCAGCAACTTGCTTGCCAGTATATTTTCCTTCATCCCAACCTCGGTAACAATGGCTATGGGGTGTGTGTGTGTGTGTGTGTGTGGGGGGTGCCCCTTAACACTGCAATAAAATTCCACCTCACTCCTCAAACCGCCAGTCAGACTCGAGCCTGCGGAAGTCACAGGTGAGAGTGAGTCTTTTTAATGCATTAAAACGTATATGACGATGTGAGGTCCCAGTTACGAAAGGCATCATTAAAGGTGATTGGAGGAAAGTATGGGCGGGGGGCATGGCAGAGGTATTTTTTTACACAGAGAGTGGATTGCACTGCCGGGGGCAGTGCTAGAGGCAGAAACGTGAATGATTGAAAAATGGACGGCGTGAAGGTGGGAAGGGCTTGATTGATCCTGGAGTAGGTTAGAAGGTTGGCACAGTATCCTGGGCCAAAGGAGCTGTAGTGTTTGATGTCCTTAAAACAAACTTTGCTCAGGATAAATAAAATATTTATAAGAATAAAACGTGCAAAGCCTGTTCATCCTTACATTCATAGTCAACGCTTTCAGTAGTGTTCAATTACATTCCTACGCATCACTAGAACTATTGCCACTCCGGGGTAGTATAATACGGCAATGATCGAGGGACCCCCTCACCGCAACCTGGCCTGTCCAGTAGCGGAGGGACCCTCCTGCCAAACCTCCGCCGTGGAAGGGCAGAGCAGAGGCGGGGCAGAGAGGGGCACACCTAGAGGCCAGGAGCTGGTAAGGTGGGGTAGAGTTTGAAAACTGTTAGAAGATATATTTTGTTCAGAGAGGAGTAAAACACAGGGGCAAGGTCTTCAAGTTGCTTGTGGGCAATTCCATACCATCCTGGCTTTTGCAAGTTTGACCATTTGCTGGTTGGAAAGTTTAAAATTCACCATCAGAGCCGCGTGATCAGTTACTACAGGACTGAAGCAGGCGGAACACCACTGTTCTCTGAAGGGCCACTAGACCTGTGAATAAGGGGTGGCGTTGCCAGTGAGATCTGAAACATAATTAAAGCCCAATGAAATTTACAAACTAACCGAGCGTGTACCAGACAGCCAATCTGTGCATTGCTTTGTTCCTGTAGAGTTTCACTTGTAACCCATTCGCTATTTCAGCTGCATGGGTAAACAAGGTGCTGTTGTGTGTGACAGGGTAATCAGACCACTTATGGTGACCCACCCTGCCCCTCTGTTCGGATCTCACTCCAAAACTTCAGCGAGGTATCAGGACCAATATTACAGTGAGTCCGCGGCGAGTCAGACAGCATCTGTGGAGGGGAATAAATGGCTGATGTTCCAGGCTGAGACCCTTCATCAGGACTGGAAAGGAAAGGGGCAGGAGCCAGAAAACGAAGGTGGGGGGAGGGGAAAGAGCTGAAGCTGGGAGGTGATAGGTGAGGCCAGGTGAGGGGGAGGATGAGTGGGTGGGGTGAGGGGGAGGATGAAGTGAGCTGGGAGGTGATAGGTGAGGCCAGGTGAGGGGGAGGATGAGTGGGTGGCGGGGGAAGATGAAGTGAACTGGGAGGTGATAGGTGAGGGGAAGGATGAGTGGGTGGAGGGGGGGTGATGAAGTGAGCTGGGAGGTGATAGGTGAGGCCAGGTGAGGGGGAGGATGAGTGGGTGGAGGGGGGGTGATGAAGTGAGCTGGCAGGTGATAGGTGAGGTCAGGTGAGGGGGAGGAGGAGTGGGTGGGGTGAGGGGGAGGATGAAGTGAGCTGGGAGGTGATAGGTGAGGCCAGGTGAGGGGAGGATGGAGTGGGTGGAGGGGGGGTGATGAAGTGAACTGGGAGGTGATAGGTGAGGTCAGGTGAGGGGGAGGATGAGTGGGTGGGGTGAGGGGGAGGATGAAGTGAACTGGGAGGTGATAGGTGAGGCCAGGTGAGGGGGAGGATGAGTGGGTGGCGGGGGAAGATGAAGTGAACTGGGAGGTGATAGGTGAGGCCAGGTGAGGGGAAGGATGAGTGGGTGGAGGGGGGGTGATGAAGTGAGCTGGCAGGTGATAGGTGAGGTCAGGTGAGGGGGAGGAGGAGTGGGTGGGGTGAGGGGGAGGATGAAGTGAGCTGGGAGGTGATAGGTGAGGCCAGGTGAGGGGAGGATGAGTGGGTGGAGGGGGGTGATGAAGTGAACTGGGAGGTGATAGGTGAGGTCAGGTGAAGGGGAGGATGAGTGGGTGGAGGGGGGTGATGAAGTGAGCTGGGAGGTGATAGGTGAGGCCAGGTGAGGGGGAGGATGAAGTGAGCTGGGAGGTGATAGGTGAGGGGTGAGGGGGAGGATGAGTGGGTGGAGGGGGGGTGATGAAGTGAGCTGGGAGGTGATAGGTGAGGCCAGGTGAGGGGGAGGATGAGTGGGTGGAGGGGGGGTGATGAAGTGAACTGGGAGGTGATAGGTGAGGTCAGGTGAGGGGGAGGATGAGTGGGTGGGTGTGGGGGAAGATGAAGTGAGCTGGGAGGTGATAGGTGAGGTCAGGTGAGGGGGAGGATGAGTGGGTGGAGGGGGAGGATGAAGTGAGCTGGGAGGTGATAGTTGAGGTCAGGTGAGGGGGAGGATGAGTGGGTGGAGGGAGGGGGAGGATGAAGTGAGCTGGGAGGTGATAGGTGAGGCCAGGTGAGGGGGAGGATGAGTGGGTGGGGTGTGGGGGAGGATGAAGTGAGCTTGGAGGTGATAGGTGAGGTCAGGTGAGGGGGAGGATGAGTGGGTGGAGGGAGGGGGGTGATGAAGTGAGCTGGTAGGTGATAGGTGAGGCCAGGTGAGGGGGAGGATGAGTGGGTGGAGGGAGGGGGGTGATGAAGTGAGCTGGTAGGTGATAGGTGAGGCCAGGTGAGGGGGAGGATGAGTGGGTGGAGGGAGGGTGATGAAGTGAGCTGGTAGGTGAGGCCAGGCGAGGGAGAGGATGAGTGGGTGGAGGGGGTGATGAAATGAACTGGGAGGTGATAGGTGAGGTCAGGTGAGGGGGAGGATGAGTGGGTGGAGGGGGGTGATGAAGTGAGCTGGGAGGTGATAGGTGAGGCCAGGTGAGGGGGAGGATGAGTGGGTGGGGTGAGGGGGAGGATGAAGTGAGCTGGGAGGTGATAGGTGAGGCCAGGTGAGGGGGAGGATGAGTGGGTGGGGTGAGGGGAGGATGAAGTGAGGTGGGAGGTGATAGGTGAGAGGGTGAGGGGGAGGATGAGTGGGTGGAGGGGGGGAGGATGAAGTGAGCTGGGAGGTGATAGGTGAGGGGGTGAGGGGGAGGATGAGTGGGTGGGATGGGGGAGGATGAAGTGAGCTGGGAGGTGATAGGTGAGGCCAGGTGAGGGGGAGGATGAGTGGGTGGGGGGGTGATGAAGTGAGCTGGGAGGTGATAGTGGAAGAGGCAAAGGACTGAAGAAGGAGGAATCTGACAGGAGGGGGCAGTAGATCATGGATGAAAGGGAAGGATGAGAATCCGGAGGTGATGGGCAGCTGAGGAGAAGAGAAGGGGTGAGTGGGAGCCAGAATGGGGAATGGATAAGGAGGGAATGGAGGAGAGCAGGGATAGTTACTGAAAGTTAGAGAAATTAATGATCACGCCGTCAGGTCGGAAACTACCCAGATGGATTATGAGGTGCTGCTCCTCCAAACCAATACATCAGAATTGAAATGGACTCCTTCCTCAGCATCTTTCCGGGCCCCTAACACCCTACCAGCTGAGGTAAAACTTCACCTGCGAATGCATCAGGATCATCTAATGTACCTGGTGATCCTGGCGCAGCTTCCTTTAAAACGGTGAGACCTGATGAGGATTTGGGGACCCCTTCGTTGAGAGACTTTGATCTGACCACTTCAAAAGATCTATCAGTGACTAACCATTTCAATTCAGCTTCCCATTCCCATTCCGACATGTCAATGAATGGCTTCCTTCACTGCCACAACGAGGCTAAACTCAGCTTGGAGGAGCAGCACCTTGTATTTTGTCTGGGTAGCCTCCAACCTGATGCATGAACATCAATTTCTCCAACCCAGTAATTACCATCCCATCCCCTTCTCTCTTTATTCCATTCCTCATTCTGGTTCCCCTCTAATCCTTCACCTCTCCTCACATACTCATCACCAACCTCTGATTCACCCCCTCCTTCCCCTTCTCCCATTGGATCCACAGTCCTCTCCTATCAGAATCCTTCTTCCTCAGCCCCTTACCTCTTCCACCTATCACCTCTCAGCTTCTTACTTCATCCCCCCCATCTCCTCCACCAACCACCCTGCTCCTCATCTGGTCTCACCTATCACCTCCCCCTCCCGCACCTTTGTTTTCTGGGTTCTGCCCCCATCCTTTCCACTCCCGATGAAGGATCTCAGCCCAAAACATCGACTGTTTATTCCTCTTTATGGAAGCTGCCTGATGGACTGGGTGCTTTCAGCATTCTGTCTATTATTTACAGCTCACCATGCGGTTGGCGTTTAGGGCAGCAACAAGGGTCCTCCATCTCTGCCGATGGAGCCTCCTTCATCCTGTCAGTAGCTTCTTGTCGGTTTCCTTCACCGTCACTCACACAAATCCCAAACGGAGGACAATCCTTCACATCACTCACACAAATCCCAAACGGAGGACAGTCCTTCACCGTCACTCACACAAATCCCAAACAGAGGACAGTCCTTCACCGTCACTCACACAAATCCCAAACGGAGGACAATCCTTCACCGTCACTCACACAAATCCCAAACGGAGGACAATCCTTCACCGTCACTCACACAAATCCCAAACGGAGGACAGTCCTTCACCGTCACTCACACAAATCCCAAACGGAGGACAGTCCTTCACCGTCACTCACACAAATCCCAAACGGAGGACAGTCCTTCACCGTCACTCACACAAATCCCAAACGGAGGACAATCCTTCACCGTCACTCACACAAATCCCAAACGGAGGACAGTCCTTCACCGTCACTCACACAAATCCCAAATGGAGGACAATCCTTCACTACGGTTTCCATAACGGTTTTATTTGACCAGTCAGGGTTGTTAGCCCTGAGCTGAACCCCCAAACCTGGAGGAATGGTCTTCATCTGGCCTCTGCCCTCTGACCTGTTAGGCGTGGGTGACCCGACCAAGAGCCAAAGCACAGAATCCAGCCAACATAACCCTCCGGGTCACTGAGGCACACAAGCCTCCCAACCCTACGACAAGGGTGTGGTGCTCCTGGAGGATTTGGTCCATGTCGCTCTGGATTTCCGACCTTTGCAAAACCTCTTGTGTTTACAGTGAGTCTTGACATTCTCTGCAGATGCTAAGATACGACAATGTCTAGTGTATGGTATAAAGATGCACCTGACACTATTTTCAACAAGAACAACAGAATTGTTCTTGGTTATCTAATGCCTTTCCCTTAACATCAATAAAACTACTTATCTGTCTGTATACTATTGTTTTTTTGTGGGGATTTGATTGGCACCTCTACTATTGACTACCTTCCAAAAATGCTTAATTAGCTGCAGAGGTCACCAGGAAGACATGAACGATGCTGTGCTTCTAAACCAAACTTACCGCTGCTGTAAAGTTACCAGAGCACACTTGACTTCGAGATTCCATATGGAGATGGGCTAAAGATTTTAAGGATCATTTAAGAAGAAAGAAAGTTAAAAATGTTTAGAGAGACAATTTAAACCAATTACGACCAGCAACAGTCGTGCAACCACACGATGTTGAGTCTGATGTTCTCCTGAGGGGTGGGGCCTCAGCTGTCTGCAGAGGCCGATCTGGGACCCACATATTCTGGTGCCGTGGGCAAGAGTAAGTGGTGCTTGTGGTTAGTCGTTGGGTCTTTTGGTTGTTCAGTCTCTCCTGTCACAGCTGCCGCTTGGTTTCTGCGGCACAGCGAAGGTCACTCTTATGTAGAGCAGCTCCTTCTTGAACAGATTTCCTCCAGGTGTATCTGTCCAGAGCAATGTCTTCCCAGTTTTTAGATAGATAGGTAGATGGATACTTTATTAATCTCAAAGGAAATTATTGTGTCACAGTAGCATTACAAGTGCACAGATATACAAATATTAGAAGAGAAGTAGAAAGAATAAAAAATAAGTTACCATAAACAGTCTAACAGGAGGGGGTCATCACTCACCTGGTTATAGGTTGACTCATTATAGAGCCCAACAGCCGAGGGTATGAATGACCTCATATAGTGCTCTTTGGAGCAGCACAGTTCTCTTAGTCTATTACTAAAAGTGCTCCTCTGTTCAGCCAAGGTGGTATGCAGAGGGTGAGAAATGTTGTCCAGAATTGCCAGGATTTCCTGTAGGGTCCTTTGTTCCACCACAGTCTCCAGTGTGTCCAGTTTGACTCCTATAACAGAGCCAGCCTTTCTAATCAGTTTATTGAGTCTGTTGGCATCACTCGTGTTGATGCCATTGCCCCAGCACACCTCCGTATAGGAGATTGTAAACATAGAAACATGGAAAACCTACAAGTTGTGCTGAACATGTCGCTACCTTAGAAATTACTAGGGTTACCCATAGCCCTCTATTTTTCTAAGCTCCATGTACTGGTGACAACACACTGGTTAAACATGTGAAAGAGAGGCCTGCATTCTCCAAAAGATCTCAATCTCCTCAGGAAGCAGAGGCTCAGGATTAGACGTAATGTCACGTTTCTTCTGGATGATCTTGATGTTATCTTTGGAAAAAATCTCCGTTGCCCACCAGAGCTCACTGATCTTCCTTCAGTTGGGAGTAAAGGATCTGTCTGGGGAGTCGAGCGTTCGGTATCGACAAGACACAACCTACCCATCGGAGCTGGTGTTGCTTTATCCTGGTGGAGATGTAGAGCCACCAGCAGCAAGGTAAAGGCAACAGGAGAAGTGAGAGGTGAAATCGGAATTATTGCCAGAGGTAGTGTGAAAAACAAACCATCCATACAGAACATTTCACCACAACAGTACAGGGGAAACACAAGAGCAGAATGCAGAATAGAGTGTTACAGTTACAGAGAAAGTGCAGTGCGGATGAACCAAGGCCATAACGAGGGGGATTGTGAGGCCAAGGGTCTATCTCGCCGCACCGGGGACCATCCAAAAGTCTCATAGTGATGGGATGGAAGCTGCTCCTGGTGGTATGAGCTATCAGGCTTCCATTACACTCTATGTTAATACTCAAGAACTTGAATCAGTTCCCAAGTTGCTTGGAAAAGTCCCAGTCCCAGCCGCTGCCCCTCCTGAGAGTGGAGATGTTCATTTAAATATTTTAATAAGCTAATGTGCCGTAGATGTTATTTCTGTCCTGTGGCTCAGCCGGAAGCACTCTCCTCAGCAGCTGTGTGCTTTTCAATTCCCCCATCGAAGACTCCGCTTGGCCCGGTAACTCAGGCTGCCTGTCCGGGGCAGTCTGAGGGAGTGTTCCACTGTGAGTGCCTGCCCAGGGCAGTCTGAGGGAGTGTTCCACTGTGGGTGCTGTCCGGGGCAGTCTGAGGGAGTGTTCCACTGTGGGTGCTGCCCGGGGCAGTCTGAGGGAGTGTCCCACTGTGAGTGCCTCCCCGGGGCAGTCTGAGGGAGTGTTCCACTGTGGGTGCCTGCCCAGGGCAGTCTGAGGGAGTGTTCCACTGTGGGTGCTGTCCGGGGCAGTCTGAGGGAGTGTTCCACTGTGGGTGCCTGTCCGGGGCAGTCTGAGGGAGTGTTCCTCTGTGGGTGCTGTCCGGGGCAGTCTGAGGGAGTGTTTGCCCGGGGCAGTCTGAGGGAGTGTTCCACTGTGGGTGCTGCTTGCCCGGGGCAGTCTGAGGGAGTGTTCCACTGTGGGCGCTGCCCGGGGCAGTCTGAGGGAGTGTTCCACTGTGGGTGCTGCCTGTCTGGGGCAGTCTGAGGGAGTGTTCCACTGTGGGTGCCTGCCCGGGGCAGTCTGAGGGAGTGTTCCACTGTGGGTGCTGTCCGGGGCAGTCTGAGGGAGTGTTCCACTGTGGGTGCTGCCTGTCTGGGGCAGTCTGAGGGAGTGTTCCACTGTGGGTGCTGCCCGGGGCAGTCTGAGGGAGTGTTCCACTGTGGGTGCTCCCTGTCTGGGGCAGTCTGAGGGAGTGTTCCACTGTGGGTGCTGTCCGGGGCAGTCTGAGAGAGTGTTCCACTGTGGGTGCTGTCCGGGGCAGTCTGAGGGAGTGTTCCACTGTGGGTGCTGTCCGGGGCAGTCTGAGGGAGTGTTCCAGTGTGGGTGCTGCCTGTCTGGGGCAGTCTGAGGGAGTTTTCCACTGTGGGTGCCTGCCCGGGGCAGTCTGAGGGAGTGTTCCACTGTGGGTGCTGCCTGTCTGGGGCAGTCTGAGGGAGTGTTCCACTGTGGGTGCTGCCTGGGGCAGTCTGAGGGAGTGTTCCACTGTGGGTGCTCCCTGTCTGGGGCAGTCTGAGGGAGTGTTCCACTGTGGGTGCTGTCCGGGGCAGTCTGAGAGAGTGTTCCACTGTGGGTGCTGTCCGGGGCAGTCTGAGGGAGTGTTCCACTGTGGGTGCTGTCCGGGGCAGTCTGAGGGAGTGTTCCAGTGTGGGTGCTGCCTGTCTGGGGCAGTCTGAGGGAGTTTTCCACTGTGGGTGCCTGCCCGGGGCAGTCTGAGGGAGTGTTCCACTGTGGGTGCTGCCTGTCTGGGGCAGTCTGAGGGAGTGTTCCACTGTGGGTGCTGCCCGGGGCAGTCTGAGGGAGTGTTCCACTGTGGGTGCTGTCCGGGGCAGTCTGAGGGAGTGTTCCACTGTGGGTGCTGCCCGGGGCAGTCTGAGGGAGTGTTCCACTGTGGGTGCTGCCTGTCCGGGGCAGTCTGAGGGAGTGTTCCACTGTGGGTGCCTGCCCAGGGCAGTCTGAGGGAGTGTTCCACTGTGGGTGCTGTCCGGGGCAGTCTGAGGGAGTGTTCCACTGTGGGTGCTGCCTGTCCGGGGCAGTCTGAGGGAGTGTCCCACTGTGGGTGCTGTCCGGGGCAGTCTGAGGGAGTGTTCCACTGTGGGTGCTGCCTGGGGCAGTCTGAGGGAGTGTTCCACTGTGGGTGCTGCCTGTCCGGGGCAGTCTGAGGGAGTGTTCCACTGTGGGTGCTGTCCGGGGCAGTCTGAGGGAGTGTTCCACTGTGGGTGCTGCCTGGGGCAGTCTGAGGGAGTGTTCCACTGTGGGTGCTGCCTGGGGCAGTCTGAGGGAGTGTTCCACTGTGGGTGCTGCCTGTCCGGGGCAGTCTGAGGGAGTGTTCCACTGTGGGTGCTGTCCGGGGCAGTCTGAGGGAGTGTTCCACTGTGGGTGCTGCCTGTCTGGGGCAGTCTGAGGGAGTGTTCCACTGTGGGTGCCTGTACGGGGCAGTCTGAGGGAGTGTTTGCCCGGGGCAGTCTGAGGGAGTGTTCCACTGTGGGTGCTGCTTGCCCGGGGC
This sequence comes from Mobula birostris, assembly GCF_030028105.1. NCBI lineage: Eukaryota > Metazoa > Chordata > Chondrichthyes > Myliobatiformes > Myliobatidae > Mobula > Mobula birostris. The sequence goes on from NC_092377.1 coordinate 96,488,281, forward strand.
AGTCTGAGGGAGTGTTTGCCCGGGGCAGTCTGAGGGAGTGTTTGCCCGGGGCAGTCTGAGGGAGTGTTCCACTGTGGATGCTGCCTCCTTTCAGATGAACAGTTAAGCCAAGGCTCTCTGAAGTGGATGTAAAATATCCCTTCTCCCTCTGGGAAATTAAGCACTCCAGCCTGGTCGGTAGAGTCATTGGGGTGACACGCTGAGATCGCGGTTAGCGCAGCGTCTTACAGCACCAGCTGCAAGATCAGGGTTCGATTCCCGCCACTGACTGTAAGGAGTTTGCAGGTTGTCCCCGTACAGACAGACTGGGCTCCCTCTAGAGGGTCTGGTATTCTCCAACATCCCAAAGATGTATGGATTAGGGTAAGTGAGCTGTAAGCATGATACAATATCTATAAAAAGTACTCACCGTCCCCCCCCCCACCGCCCCTTGGAAGTTCTCATGTTTTATTGTTTTACAACATTGAATCATAGTGGATTTAATTTGGCTTTTTTGACACCAATCAACAGAAAAAGACTTTTGCGCGCCAAAGTGAAAACAGATCTCTACAATGTGATCTAAATTAATTACACATATAAAACACAAAATGATTGACTGCATAAGTATTCACCTCCTTCAAGTCAGTATTTAGTAGATGCACCTTTGGCAGCAATTACAGCCTTGAGTCTGTGTGGATAGGTCTCTATCAGCTTTACACTTCTGGACACTGTAATTTTTCCCTATTTTTCTTTACAAAACTGCTCAAGCTCTATCAGATTGCATGGGGAGTGAACAGCCCTTCTCAAGTCCAGCCACAAATTCTCAATTGGATTTGCCTCTAGCTTGGCCACTCCAGGACATTGACTTTGTGGTCTTTAAGACATTCCTGTGTAGCTTTAGCTTTATGTTTGGAGTCATTGTCTTGCTGGAAAACAAATCTTCTCCCAAGTCGCAGTTCTCTTGCAGACTGCATCAGGTTTTCTTCTAGAATTTCCCTGTATTTTGCTGCATTCATTTTACCCTCTACTTTTATAAATCTTCCAGTGAAGCATCCCCACGGTATGATGCAGCCACCACCATGCTTCAAGGTAGGGATGGTGTGGTTTTAATGATGTGCAGTGTTTGGCTTATGTCAGATATAGCGTTTTGTCTGTTGAACAAAAAGCTCAATTTTGGTTTCATCAGACCATAGAACCTTTGAGTCTCCCACATGCCTTCTAGCAAACTCTAGCTGAGATTTCATGCAAGTTTTTTTTAACTGTGGCTTTCTCTTTGCCACTCTCCCATAAAGCTGTGACTGGTGAAGCAGCCGGGCAACAGTTGTTATCTGTGCAGTCTCTCCCATCTCAGCCTCTGAAGCTTGTCACTCCTCCAGAGTTGTCACAGGTCTCTTGGTGGCCTCCCTCACTAGTCCCCTTCTTGCACGGTCACTCAGTTTTTGAGGATGGCCTGCTCTAGGCAGATTTACAGCTGTGTCATATTCTTTCCATTTCTTGATGATTGACTTAACCTCACTGCAAGGGATAGTCAATGACTTGGAAATTTTCTTGCATCCGTCCACATGAAAGAGTCTTTTTCTGTTGATCAGTGTCAAAAAAGCCAAATTAAATCGGCTGTGATTCAATGTTGTAAAGCAGTAAAACACGAAAACTCCCAGTGGGGGTGAATACTTTTCGTAAGCACTGCACTTTGGTGCCAGAAGCACGGTGACACGTGTAGGCTGCCCCCAGCACACATCCTCGCTGATTTGATCCGAGCGCCACACTTCGATACCTGTGGGACAAATAAAGCTAATCTTTCTCTGGATAGAGTCATGGAATCGCACAGGATGGAACAGGCCTTTCAGCCCATCTGGTCCATGCTAACCGAGATGCCCACCAAGCGAGCTGCATTTTCCTGCATTTGACCCAATCCCTCTAAATCAGGCCTTCCCAGCCTTTTTTACCCATTAACCGAGGTGCCCATGGAACTCAAGGTGGGAACCCCTGAAGCCTAAACCTTTCCTGTCCACATTGCTGCCCAAATGTTTTTTAACAGTTGTTATTATACCTACCTCAAACACTTCCTTTGGCAGGTCGTTCTACATATGATTCACACTTGGTGTAAAAAGGTTACCCTTCAAGTTCCTATTAAATCTCTACCCCCTTGCCGGAAGCCTCTGCCCTATATTGCCCCAAACCCCTGGCACGAAGAGTGAAGCCAACCACTCCATCTACGCCCCTCGTGGGGATGTGCACAAATACTCGTCCCTTTATCAATATGAGTCCTGCTTGGGTGGTGCAATAATATCAGTGCCGGACTCTGGAGCGAAGGTTCCCGAGTTCGACTCCAAGTCGGGTTGAGCGTCGAGCTAGCAACTCGGCCTCGTGAAAACAAGAATCGCTTGCTACGGAAACACCGTCATGACGGTGCCCCGATAATTCCACTGCCGAGTTAAGGGCTATTCTTCATCTTCTTCTTTATCAATATCAGTATCACTGGTTACCAGATTACAAAGTTCAAAGTAAAGTTATGTCACCACGTACAGTGCCTTGAAAAAGTATTCAGCAACACCCCCCCCCCCCAACGCTTTGTTCACATACGTGAGTATTACAACCAGGGATTTTCATTACTTTCATTTAAAAAATCTTTTTTATTAATTATTATAAAGATCAACAAAGAATATATTAAGATAATCAAGTCGATGTGTCAATATGTACAATAAAGAATTAAATTAGCAAACAACTGATTAACAAAGCTAAGCAATATATCAATAATAATAAGAAAAAATAAAGTACAGTATTAAGAATTTTTTTTTGAAAGAAAGAAGAGAGAAAAAAGAGCCCGTACTAACTAAGAGAAAAAAACTCTACTAACTAAAAAAAACTGAAAAAAAACCCCATTGGGAGCACAACCTCGGAGCTATACACTGTACAAGCTTCCATAAAAGAAAAGAAACATCAATCTGCCAACTCAAATCCATTTAAACAAAAATTGGAAGGAAACCATATTAATTAACTCAAGTCAGATGACAATAGTGGGCAAATGAACCCCACCTTTTCTCGAAATCAAATCGAGGATCAAAAGTTTGACATCTGATATTCTCCAAACTAAGATGTAACATCACCTGAGAGAACCATTGTATCAAGATAGGAGCAGAAACATCCTTCCATTTCAACAAAATAGCCCTTCTGGCCAATAATGTAACGAATGCAATTACATTTTGGTCTGATAGAGATATACCATGAATATGTTGAGGGATTATACCAAACAAAACTGTCAATTTATTAGGTTGTAAATTAATTTTTAAAGCTTTAGAAATTGTAGAGAAAATAGATTTCCAAAAATGTTTCAATACAGAACACGACCAAAGCATATGTGTCAATGTAGCCGTCTCAGTTTTACATCTATCACACTGACTATCAACATTAGGAAGTATTTTAGACAGTCTCTCCTTTGTCAAATAGTAACGATGTACAATTTTAAAGTGAATTAGAGAGTGACTGGCACAAATCAAAGACGAGTTAACCAACTTCAAAATTCGCAACCAATCTGTTATCAAGGTCATGTTAAGCTCTCTCTCCCAATCTTGCTTAATCTTAAGTGAAGGGTGGATTTTGATAATTTAACTGAGAATTTTATTTGTGAATCACTTGCTCCTTTTCTCACAGTGGAGCCCAGAAAACAAGGAAAATTGTAAAGCACAGTAAACTAAAAGTTCAATAACTGGAACATTAGCAGTTGAAAAGTACTCCCTTTGCTCAGCACGCAGATGAACTGCCGGTCGCAGCTTTCACAGCCTAGTCTTTTTGAATAAGTCTTTGTTATACAATGTGATGGAGCAAGATTTGCCCATTCCTACTTGCAAACTTGCTCAAGCTGCCAGGTTAATGGGGAACAGCGGTGAACAGCAGTCTTGAGATCTTGCCAGAGATACTTGATCAGGTTAAGGTCAGCACTCTGACTGGGCCACTCATTAACATCAAATTTCTTCATTTGAAGCCACTCCATGGTTGCTCTGGCAGTGTGCTTTGGGCCATTGTTCCGCTGAAAGACAAACTTCCTCCCCAGCTTAAGCTTTCTGGCAAAGGCGAGCAGGTTTTTATCCAGGATCTCTCTGTATTTAGCAGCATTTACCTTCCCATCAATCCTGACCAGGTTTCTGGTCCCTGCTGCTGAAGAGCTTCCCCACAAGCATGGTGCTACCTCCACTGTACTTTACAATAGGGATAGTGTTACCTGGCTGATGTGCAGTATTTGAGTTATGCACAGGTACTGCTAAAAAAAAGCACATACTTGATTGAAAAGACTTTGAAAGCGTCACTTAGAAGATACTGTTAAGATGTGGAAGAACGTCTTGTGATTGGATGAGAGTAAAGTGTAACTTTTTGGCCTCAATACTAAGTGGTACATGTAGCGTAAAACTAGTACTGCACATCGGCCCAGTAACTTTTCCCTCTCACTTTAAACCTCTGTTCCATATTTCCCCAATCCTGGCACGAAGACTGAATCCAGTCACCCTATCTATGCCCTAAATACACAGGTCCCTTCATCAATATCAATATCACCAGTTACTAGACTACAAAGTTCAATATACAGTTTCAATTTTTTATTTTTTATTTTTTTCATGCTTTACAGTTTTTCCTGTTTTTTGGGCTCCACTGTGAAAAAAGGAGCATGTGATTCACAAATAGAAACTCTCAGTTAAATTGATCAAAATCCCTGGTTGTAATACTCATTAATGCCAACAAAGGGTTGGGGCTGAGTACTTTTACAAGGCACTGTACTTGGTGAATAAAGTTGACCCTTGTTCCTTGATTATATTCACAACTGGTTTCACATACTTCATAAGCATTTGCTTGGAAATTTAAACCTCTTTTATTGAGGTGCCTTCTGCAAAAGTTTACATGATATAAAACAAACAAAGCCCTATCTTCATAAGTAATCATGTTGATCCATTGGTACTGAGCCACACAACATTTCAGTCTGGAGTGCATCACAATTTACATCAAGATGAAATGAGGCAGGGGAAAGAAAGGATATAAAACGTCAGCCATTTTGCCTCTTGAATCTGCTCTGTCATTCAACAAGATCATGGCTGATCTTTGACCTCAACACTATTTACCTGCACTATGTTTATACTCCTTCATTTCCTTAACATCCAGAGATCTTCTGTTGTCTTTTGTGAACGAGCTCAATCATTGAGTCTCCACCTCCACAACAGAGAATTCCATTTCCTTTGATGGGAGAAATTCCTTCTTAACTCAGGCCTAAAAGATGACCTCTTGTTCTGAGATCTTGACCTTTGATTCCAAACCCCTCAGCTTGGGGAAGCACCCTCTCTCCTGCCAGTTTGTTGACCCCTGTAAGAAGTTCCATTAAGATCTTCCCTCATACATCTGCCTTCTAGGAGATTGTCACCTTGTTGGAGTGGAGGCGCTTGTGAGTTCCTGAGATCAGTAGACGATGCCACCTGGAGTTTAGCTCCTGGTAGGGCCACTCATGGTTGTAAGGTCAAAGGGAGGTTCTGGACATAGAGCGATCCAACCAGGACTCAGCAGCAGAGCTGGCGGGAGGGGATGACACGTCACAATGGCAGGAAAGCCGCAGCAATGAACAGTTTCCAGTCGTCCTGCACTCCACGTCACTGGACCCTGGCCCCCCGATCCATCAAGGACCGGGTGGTGGCTGCCCGTGTATCAGCCTCCCCATGTTACACAAAGTCACCACACACGATCCCCATTAAGGCAACCCACCACTTTGAGTCCATCCAAAGCAAAGAAACCCAATAGAACCCATTAAAAAAAGACCATCCAACGTGCAACGCGCAGGGAAAAAAACAAACCGTGCAAACAATAGAAATAAGCAAATGACATTCGGAACAGAAGCTTGTGGAAGTGAGCCACAGCCACAAAACCAGTTGTCACTGCAGCCGATCCAGGAGCATGTTAGCTGCAGGCCGCAGCCTCAGTTCAGCGCAGAGACCAGTAAACCTCGCGGAGCAGTGAGCTGAACCGGCCCGTCCCTCGCCGCTGGCCCTGACACCTTGACCCTTTCAATCTGGCCTCGGGCCTTTCCTTGCTGCTGGACTCGAGCCCTGCCACATCGATACGCTCTCAGGTCCGGGCCCCATCACCCCGATTCGGCCTGTACCTGACTGCTCCGATTCAGCCAGGCACTTGAGTTGGTCAGACCTCGGGTCTTTCCTCACTCTTCTGGGACCCGCCACCTCGGCTCTGCCGCATTGAATCACCGCCACGTCCGCTCCAGCGGGCCAAATACCGGCTCACTCCCCGCCACCTCAAATCGGCCTGTGCATGCCACGCCACACCAGACCTTCGGGGATTCAGCTCACACTGCGAAAATGCCCGGTCGTGCAGGCGGTTCAAAAGCTCAGCTCCGGAACTCCAGGCGTAGAACAGGTGAGGCGGGTGACGGAGGGGCAGGGGACATGAGGCATTAGGTTAATTAGCACAGCACTGTGGGCAGAACGGACTGCCCCTGTGCCAGGTCCTATGGCCACTCTTTCACTTTCTAAAGAAATGAGTTATTTCAGCAAGATGCAATCAGCAGAGTGAAGAATTAATTCAGTTTTAATCAAAATATATTCCCAACTGGAGAATATCCAATAAGTTCCAGGAGCCACTGAAAGTGTTCTATTATGTTATTACTTAGAGTTCTTATCCTCTCTCTCTTGCCATGCACAGGTGAACGCACACATGAATCTCCTTCACCTTGAGGATTCTGTACTGGAATTGAAGAGCAGTCATTACCTAAATGGAAGGGAGCTGAGAGGACACCACACACATCGGATTAATTACGCTGCTCCCCTCTGGAATGAGCTCCTGGTTGATTCAGTGGGAGCGGGAAAGCAAGTGTTGCTGAGAGGGTGGAGCAGGTGTCAAAACGCACTGGGGGGGGGGGGGGCGCAGTTTGCAAAAGCCAGAGAAACTGCTCACTTATACCATAAGACCATGAGACATAGGGACAGAATTAGGCCATTTGGCCCATCGAGTCTGCTCTGTCATTTCATCATGACTGATCCATTTTCCCTCTCAGCCCCAGTCTCCTGCCTTCTCCCCGTGCTCGCACCAATCAAGAATGTATCGACCTCTGCCTTAAATATACATAAAGACTTGGCCTCCACAGCTGCCTGTGGCAAAGAATTCCACAGATTCACCACTCTGTGGATGAAGAAATTCCTCCTCATCTCCGTTCTAAAAGGATGCCCCTCTATTCTGAGGCTGTGACCTCTGGTCTTAGACTCCCCCACATATGAAATACCCTCTCTACATCCACACTTACCAAGGTACACATTCCATTTCTCCCAGCCCCACCCCTTTAGCAGGGTCTTCTTGCAAAGCATCCTCTGACAACTCACTGATAAAATAAACCAACATTACTCATAACTCACTCAATCTGTCGGCCAAGTGCAGGAACTCTGACTGATCACCACCAAGCTAGGAGCGCTGGAGCAGAAGTTAGTGTTGCTAGTAAGACAACGTGGACTGAAGATCAAGGTTTGTAAGGGTGCCAAAAGTTACAGGGACAAGTTGAGAATGAGGTCGAGGGGAAAATAACTCATCCGTGATCGGTGGAACAGACTCGATGGGCCACATGTCCTAATTTCACAAATGGTCAAATAGGTTAGGACGTCATTCCCAGGAGTGTAGGGGGATGAGGGGAGATTTGTTGGAGGTATGCCAAATTATCTCCAAGAGGACCGCAACCTTGTTGTAGTGGTTGGAGGCTTGCGTGCCGCGATTACCCAGAGAGCTATGTTGGCTGGAGTCAGGGCTTTACACTTTGTCTCTTAGTAGAGTCACCCATGCCAAACAGGTCAAAGGGCAGAGGCCAGACTAAGAGTGGTCCAGCAGTCCTGCGGGTTCGGGGTTTCAGCTCAGGGTTAACAACCCTGACTGGTCAAAAAACAATTGTAATAGAAACAACAATGAAGAATCCTTCTATACAGAGAGCGAGAGGGAGGAACTTCATCGCTGCCCTAAATGCCAGTGGCATAACAGACAGTAAGTAAGTAAACCAAATTAAGAGGAGTTTGGATTGGGTAGATGCAAACAGGCTTTTTGCACTGGGGTTGGGTGAGACTACAACTAAAGGTCACAGACTAAGGGTGAAAGGTTAAGTACTTAAGAGGGAAGTTTCTTCACTCAGAGTTTGGTGCAAGGGTGGAAGGAGCTGCCAGTGGAAGTGGTGGGGTGCAGGTTCAATTTCACCCTTTAAGAGAAAGTTGGGTAAGTATGGAAAGGATGGAGCGTGGAGGTCCAGGTTTTGGTTGATGGGAACTAACAGAATAGCAGTTTGGCATGGACTCGATGGGCTGAAGGGCCTGTTTCCTTGCTAATGCTCTGTGACTATGTCCTATGGTCTTATCTGGGTTACTGATCTACCCCACTGCCACCAGAACCGAAGGTCTGAAGTGTATCAGCTGCATGATGCCAGTCCTTTGACAATGACAGACCAATATTCTGATAGGCTTCCTCGAGCTGCAGTCCAACTTCAGAGAGACATTCCACCTCAGCAACCCATTCCAGTGGTAGGCAGAGACAGTAACTGAGCAGCTCAAGCTTACCACATTTACATTGTCTGCACTTGAAGCCTTAAACAACAGACGTCATGGGAAGCAAGCATTTGTTCCGTGTTCAGAAGTGGAAGACCGCACACTGTGGGGGGGTCACGTGAACATGATGCACAGGATTATTTACCAGGGAGCCAGGGTGTCGCAACAACTTTGAAGAGGGTTTAGGGAGTGGAGTGAGGGGAAACACAGCTTCCTTCGCCTTCATTTCGAGGAAAACATTTACCTCTATCACTTCACAAGATGCTGGAAATTCAAGCAACGCGCATCAAAAAATGCTGGCGAATGCAGCAGGCCAGGCAGCATCTCTAGGAAGAGGTGCAGTCGACGTTTCAGGCCGAGACCCTTCGTCAGGACTAACTGAAGGAAGAGTGAGTAAGGGATTTGAAAGTGGGAGGGGGAGAGGGAGATCCGCAATGATAGGAGAAGACAGGAGGGGGAGGGATGGAGCCAAGAGCTGGACAGGTGATTGGCAAAAGGGATACAAGGCTGGAGACACTGGAGAAAGAAAGGGGGAGGGGAGCACCAGAGGAAGATGGAGAGCAGGCAAGGAGTGATTGTGAGAGGGACAGAGAGAGAGAAAAAAGGGGGAGGAATAATAAGTGAATAAATAAATAAAATAGGGGATGGGATAAGAAGGGGAGGAGCGGCATTAACAGAAATTAGAGAAGTCAATGTTCATGCCATCAGGTTGGAGGCTACCCAGACGGAATATAATGTGTTGTTCCTCCAACCTGAGTGTGGCTTCATCTTGACATTAGAGGAGGCCGTGGATAGACATGTCAGAATGGGAATGGGATGTGGAATTAAAATGTGTGGCCACTGGGAGATCCTGCTTTCTCTGGCGGACAGAGCGTAGATGTTCAGTAAAGCGGTCTCCCAGTCTGCGTCGGGTCTCGCCAATATATAAAAGGCCACATTGGGAGCACCGGACACAGTGTATCACCCCAGCCGACTCACAGGTGAAGTGTTGCCTCACCTGGAAGGACTGTCTGGGGCTCTGAATGGTGGTAAGGGAGGAAGTGTAAGGGCATGTGTAGCACTTGTTCCGCTTACAAGGATAAGTGCCAGGAGGGGGATCAATGGGGAGGGATGGGAGGGATGAATGGACAAGGGAGTCGCGTAGGGAACGATCCCTGTGGAAAGCGGGGGGGGGGTGGGAAAGATGTGCTTGGTGGTGGGATCCTGTTGGAGGTGGCAGAAGTTATGGAGAATTATATCAACACACATCAAAGTTGCTGGTGAATGCAGCAGGCCAAGCAGTATCTGTAGGAAGAGGTGCAGTCGACGTCTCAGGCCGAGACCCTTCGTCAGGACTAACTGAAGGAAGAGTGAGTAAGGGATTTGAAAGTTGGAGGGGGAGGGGGAGATCCAAAATGATAGGAGAAGACAGGAGGGGGAGGGATGGAGCCAAGAGCTGGACAGGTGATTGGCAAAAGGGGATACGAGAGGATCATGGGACAGGAGGTCCGGGAAGAAAGACAAGGGGGGGGGGCCCAGAGGATGGGCAAGAGGTATATTCAGAGGGACAAAAGGAGAGTGAGAGAAAGAATGTGTGCATAAAAATAAGTAACAGATGGGGTACACGTCCCATTCCCATTCCCATTCTGACATGTCTGTCCACGGCCTCCTCTACTGTAAGGATGAAGCCACACTCAGGTTGGAGGAACAACACCTTATATTCCGTCTGGGTAGCCTCCAACCTGATGGCATGAACATTGACTTCTCTAACTTCCGCTAAGGCCCCACCTCCCCCTCGTACCCCATCTGTTACTTATTTTTATGCACACATTCTTTCTCTCACTCTCCTTTTTCTCCCTCTGTCCCTCTGAATATACCCCTTGCCCATCCTCTGGGTCCCCCCTCCCTTGTCTTTCTTCCCGGACCTCCTGTCCCATGATCCTCTCGTATCCCCTTTTGCCAATCACCTGTCCAGCTCTTGGCTCTATCCCTCCCCCTCCTGTCTTCTCCTATCATTTTGGATCTCCTTCTCCCCCTCCAACTTTCAAATCCCTTACTCACTCTTCCTTCAGTTAGTCCTGACGAAGGGTCTCGGCCTGAAACGTCGACTGCACCTCTTCCTACAGATGCTGCTTGGCCTGCTGCGTTCACCAGCAACTTTGATGTGTGTTGCTTGAATTTCCAGCATCTGCAGAATTTCTGTTGTTTATGGAGAATTATATGTTGGACCTGGAGGCTGGTGGGGTGGTAGGTGAGGACCAGGGGAACCCTATTCCTAGTGGGGTGGCGAGAGGATGGAGTGAGAGCAGATGTACGTGAAATGGGGGAGATGCGTTTGAGAGCAGAGTTGATGGTGGAGGAAGGGAAGCCCCTTTCTTTAAAAAAGGAGGACATCTCCTTCGTCCTGGAATGACCTCTATCACTTTTCTGCTTTGAGTTTCCCACTTCATGGACTTTTGGAACTGAGCATCGGGGATGGTGGTATCTTTCTGGTAGGGTTTCTTTTTAAATACATTCATTAAAGGGATGTGGCCTCCTCCGACCTGAGCCAGCATTTACCTGCCCCAGGTGACCCAGGACCTGGTGGTGAGCTTCGCTGTTTTATAACCCCATTCTCCTGCCTTCCCTTAGTTCTGCACACTGAAGTGGGTAACACTCAACTCTCTTTTCAAGGAAAGGGAAATGCAAATGTTTATCTGGTTTGGTTATAACTACACCTCGTAGGACCAGATTTAAATTTTGGTCGAGCACTCCTTTACCGGAACTGTTTGCTATCCCAAAAGTTATTCCTGAATTTTCTGAAGCCCAACATTCTGTACTGGTTGAGTTGTCGTTTCTTCCAGCCAGACTTTGGAAAGGTTGGAGCCCCTGCTAGAACCAGAAGGGCAACCAGTTTGTTCACGTCTGTCATTGTTCCCCTGGGGAGCACAGAGAACACCAACCAGTGGATCAGATTCCGGATCAGCCTGAGCTGCTTGTTCCTCACCAGCAGGTGGCAGCATTGTCCACAACTTGTAGGACCCACAACTTGGGGCTGTACTGACTTTGTTTTATGTTTGCCATTATTTGTCCAGCTCTCTCCAAGTGGATCATGTAACCTTGACTCTGAAATGCGATTGCTTTAATCTGTAATCACAAACTTCCCACATTTCTCCTCTTTATTGCTCCATTTATTCACCCGCAAGTGGGTTGTCATAGCCATGGGGCAAACTCCAGAACTCAGAGCCATTCACAAGACAGAGAACATGAGTGAAGACACTGTGATAAACACAAGAGATTCTGCAGATGCTGAACATCCAGAGTAAGATACATGAAATGCTGGAGGAACTCAGCAGGTCAGGCAGCATCTATGGAGAGGAATGTTTCAGGCCAGGACCCTTCACCAGAACTGGGAAGGAAGGGGGAAGAAGCCAGAATGAGATAATGGGGGAGAGGTGAAGGAGGACAAGCTGGCAGGTGATAGATGAAGCAGGATGAGAGGGGGGATAGGTGTGGGGTGGAGGAGGGAGGATAAAGTGAGAGGCTGGCAGGTGATGGGTGGAAGAGGTAAAGGGCTGGGGAAGAGGGATCTGATAGGAGAGGAGAGCGGACCATGGGAGAGAGGGAAGGAGGAGGTATGCCAGGGTGAGGTGATGAGCAGGTGAGGAAAGGTAAGAAGAGAGCTAAATGGACAATTGAAAACCAGAGGAGGGGCTGGGGGAGAAACCACAGGAAGTTATAGAAATGATGTTCATGCTGTCAGGTTGGAGGCCTCCCTGAGGAGTATGAGGTGTTGTTCCTCCAACCTGAGGGTGGCCTCAACACGGCCAGGCTTGCGGGAGAAACTTGCCTCACCTGGAAAGACTGTTTTAGGTCCTGGCTGGTGGTGAGGGGGAGCTTACAGACGTACGTGCCAGGAAGGAGATCAGTGGGTAGGGATGAATTGCACTGTGAAGAAAAGACACAAGGCGAGATCCCAGGAAATAGTCCTGTCTGGGACATAATGATTGGCAGTTTCTGACTGAGGTCAAGACAGCTTCGGGGGAATGTTGGCTAAAGAAACGCCAGCAAAAAAAAATCACACCCACACCATTGTGTCCTTACTGGAAGTAAAAAGGTGAAGCAGTCCAAACGGTGGGAGGGGGGGCAGGGGGAGAGGAAAGGTGGGGAGGGGAACAAGGAGGGGGATGGGGAGGAGGGGAGAGGGGGCAGAGGGGGAGAGTGAGGAGGGGGTAGAGGGAGGGGGGGTGAGACAGATGGGAGGGTGAGAGGGTGAATAGTGCTCTTCTTCACCTGCCTCACCTTAACTTGGACTTCTGTGTGTGCTTTAAGATGAACATTTAACCAGTAAAGAGGTTGTTTAAGGTAAAAGGTCTGGATTACTTCGAGAGGTTACTTCACTCAAGGGGAGCAGGGCGCATCAGTTGAAACCCTTCCCTCCTTCCCTACCCTTCACCACCAGCCTCCGTCACCCTCTCTAAGCTCCTATCCTGGGACTGTCCCATGACCGACGGGGTCTCTGACCCGGGACTGATCTTCTGAAGTTTTCTCTTTCCAAGGTTCACCTTATTCTCAGGCGAGTTGTTGACGTAGTACGAGGTCACACCATCTCCTTTTTTCTCACCCTGTCTTGTCTAAAGTCTTAAAGACCCCACATTCCCACTTGATCCTATTAATACTTGCTTGGACAAATATAAGGGGGGCATTTTTTAAAATTTTAGAGATACAGCATAGAACAGGCCCTTCGGCCCTTCAAGCTGTGCTGCCAGCAACCCCAACAACCCCGATTTAACCCTAACCTCATCATGGGACAATTTATGATGACCAATTAACCCACTAACCAGTACATCTTTTGAGTGTGGGAGGAAATTGGAGCCCTCGGAGGAAACTCACTCATTCTGTCTTGACTTAAACTTTTTTACAGTTTGTGAATTTGAAGAAGCATTTTAACAGAGGGCACATTTTGGGGTCCAGAAGTAACAGTTAGACAATGGAAAGGAAACGTTATGTGTTTTACAGTACCGAATAGTCTTCAGACTTTGATGGAACACAGGACAATAGGAGGGAGATGGCAGGAAAGGCAAAATAAACCATGTCCCAAAACTCTATAAAGCAAACCAAGTGGGGCCTTGTGTTCACAATTACAATATGTTGCCCTGCTGGGGTTTCCACATTACTTAACAGCCACCGAGCCGCGGCTCGATTGGTTTTGACGGTCGCAAGCGCACATTCTGTGACAAGTGCCCGTCAATTCAGGATGCTGCTGTTGAGAGTTTGTTTTTGCAATCAATCCTGTGAAGGGTAGCACTGATAGCTGGTTATTCTTCTGTCCTCTCAATGTGTTCACTCCCTCGGCTCCCTGACAAATCAGCGCAGTACGACCAGGCCCAATGAAGTTATTGATTTCTGAATGGACAATGGACCCATGTACACATTCCCACCATTTTCTCATTTCCCTCTCTTTCTGCACTGCTTGTTTAATTGAGTTATATATATTTATTACTGTAATTTATATATTTTTTGTTATGTTTTGCACGGTACCGCCTCTGCAAAACAACAAATTTCACAATGAGCGCCAGCGATGTCAAAACCTGATTCTGGCGCTGAAAAGGCTGGAAGGTGATTGGCGGCAGTCCGCCATCACTGCGGGACGTGTGTGTGTCTGGGACAACGAAGCGGGCGGGGAAAATCATCATGAGCACCACCCGGCCAGCACACGGCCTGTTCCAAATGCTCACTTCTGGAAAGCACTTCAGAGCTACTAAAACAAAAACTTTACCCCATCTTAAAAGTTTCTTTCCCCAGGCAGTTAATCTGATCAACCATTCTAGTTAGCTCCACCCCACCCCCCTCTATCTATTACCCCTATCGCCGCACTGGAAACACTTCAAACCACTTTTTATAAAGCACTTGTAAATACCTGCTGGTATTGATACACATTTTATTCCATTTCCATACTTTAACCTCTAACTTTATTGCTTACATAATTCTTTATTCCTTATAATTGTTGAATGTTGTTGCTTTTTCTTGCGTGTCTCTCCCTGACCAGCACACCACAGCAGAATCCTAATACAGAGCAACGTGTATGGTGAACAATGTTGAACCTTGATTATTCATCCCTTTCAATCCCTCACCTCTCTGTGACGTCTGCAAGAGGTGTGGGTTGCATTGTAACTGGTGGTGAATCAATACACTGGCCAGGAGGTTTGGAAATACTGCTTGGGAGGGTTTAAACTAGTTTGGCGGGGGTGGGGGGATGGGAGCCAGAGTGCCAGGTCAGAAATTGGAGGGATGGAGAGGAAGGTAGATATCAGGGCCGGTAAAACAGGCTGGAGTACAGTAACAGATATGATGGGGCAGATAGTTTGAAGTGTGGGTGTATTTTTATACCAGGAGCGTTATGGGTGAAGGTGATGAACTCAGAGAGAGTGGATCAGTACATGGAACTATGATGTTGTGGCCATGACTGAAGCTTGGTTGAGTGAGGGTCAGGAATGGGAGATTAATGGAGCAGGTTTTTGATGTTTTAAAGAAGATAGAGAAGGTGGTAAAAGAGATGGGAGGTGAGTTACACTACCAAACAGGGACGATATCACAGACACACTCAGAGCGGACAGGACAGAGAGACGATATCACAGACACACTCACAGCGGACGGGACGGAGGGACGATATCGCAGTCACACTCAGAGCGGACGGGACGGAGGGACGGTATCGCAGAGACACTCAGAGCGGACGGGACGGAGGGACGGTATCGCAGAGACACTCAGAGCGGACGGGACGGAGGGACGGTATCGCAGACACACTCAGAGCGGACGGGACGGAGGGACGGTATAGCAGAGACACTCAGAGCGGACGGGACGGAGGGACGGTATCGCAGAGACACTCAGAGCGGACGGGACGGAGGGACGGTATCGCAGAGACACTCAGAGCGGACGGGACGGAGGGACGGTATCGCAGAGACACTCAGAGCGGACGGGACGGAGGGACGGTATCGCAGAGACACTCAGAGCGGACGGGACGGAGGGACGGTATCGCAGTCACACTCAGAGCGGACGGGACGGAGGGACGGTATCGCAGTCACACTCAGAGCGGACGGGACGGAGGGACGGTATCGCAGTCACACTCAGAGCGGACGGGACGGAGGGACGGTATCGCAGACACACTCAGAGCGGACGGGACGGAGGGACGGTATCGCAGACACACTCAGAGCGGACGGGACGGAGGGACGGTATCGCAGTCACACTCAGAGCGGACGGGACGGAGGGACGGTATCGCAGACACACTCAGAGCGGACGGGACGGAGGGACGGTATCGCAGTCACACTCAGAGCGGACGGGACGGAGGGACGGTATCGCAGACACACTCAGAGCAGACGGGACGGAGGGACGGTATCGCAGTCACACTCAGAGCGGACGGGACGGAGGGACGGTATCGCAGACACACTCAGAGCGGACGGGACGGAGGGACGGTATCGCAGTCACACTCAGAGCGGACGGGACGGAGGGACGGTATCGCAGACACACTCAGAGCGGACGGGACGGAGGGACGGTATCGCAGTCACACTCAGAGCGGACGGGACGGAGGGACGGTATCGCAGACACACTCAGAGCGGACGGGACGGAGGGACGGTATCGCAGTCACACTCAGAGCGGACGGGACGGAGGGACGGTATCGCAGACACACTCAGAGCGGACGGGACGGAGGGACGGTATCGCAGTCACACTCAGAGCGGACGGGACGGAGGGACGGTATCGCAGACACACTCAGAGCGGACGGGACGGAGGGACGGTATCGCAGTCACACTCAGAGCGGACGGGACGGAGGGACGGTATCGCAGACACACTCAGAGCGGACGGGACGGAGGGACGGTATCGCAGTCACACTCAGAGCGGACGGGACGGAGGGACGGTATCGCAGTCACACTCAGAGCGGACGGGACGGAGGGACGGTATCGCAGACACACTCAGAGCGGACGGGACGGAGGGACGGTATCGCAGTCACACTCAGAGCGGACGGGACGGAGGGACGGTATCGCAGAGACACTCAGAGCGGACGGGACGGAGGGACGGTATCGCAGACACACTCAGAGCGGACGGGACGGAGGGACGGTATCGCAGTCACACTCAGAGCGGACGGGACGGAGGGACGGTATCGCAGACACACTCAGAGCGGACGGGACGGAGGGACGGTATCGCAGACACACTCAGAGTGGACGGGACGGAGGGACGGTATCGCAGACACACTCAGAGCGGACGGGACGGAGGGACGGTATCGCAGACACACTCAGAGCGGACGGGACGGAGGGACGATATCGCAGACACACTCAGAGCGGACGGGACGGAGGGACGGTATCGCAGAGACACTCAGAGCGGACGGGACGGAGGGACGGTATCGCAGTCACACTCAGAGCGGACGGGACGGAGGGACGATATCGCAGAGACACTCAGAGCGGACGGGACGCAGGGACGGTATCGCAGTCACACTCAGAGCGGACGGGACGGAGGGACGATATCGCAGAGACACTCAGAGCGGACGGGACGGAGGGACGGTATCGCAGACACACTCAGAGCGGACGGGACGGAGGGACGATATCGCAGAGACACTCAGAGCGGACGGGACGGAGGGACGGTATCGCAGACACACTCAGAGCGGACGGGACGGAGGGGCGATATCGCAGTCACACTCAGAGCGGACGGGACGGAGGGACGGTATTCGCAGTCACACTCAGAGCGGACGGGACGGAGGGACGGTATCGCAGAGACACTCAGAGCGGACGGGACGGAGGGACGGTATCGCAGACACACTCAGAGCGGACGGGACGGAGGGACTGTATCGCAGTCACACTCAGAGCGGACGGGACGGAGGGACGGTATCGCAGAGACACTCAGAGCGGACGGGACGGAGGGACGGTATCGCAGACACACTCAGAGCGGACGGGACGGAGGGACGGTATCGCAGAGACACTCAGAGCGGACGGGACGGAGGGACGGTATCGCAGAGACACTCAGAGCGGACGGGACGGAGGGACGGTATCGCAGAGACACTCAGAGCGGACGGGACGGAGGGACGGTATCGCAGAGAACACTCAGAGCGGACGGGACGGAGGGACGGTATCGCAGAGACACTCAGAGCGGACGGGACGGAGGGACGGTATCGCAGTCACACTCAGAGCGGACGGGACGGAGGGACGGTATCGCAGTCACACTCAGAGCGGACGGGACGGAGGGACGGTATCGCAGTCACACTCAGAGCGGACGGGACGGAGGGACGGTATCGCAGTCACACTCAGAGCGGACGGGACGGAGGGACGGTATCGCAGTCACACTCAGAGCGGACGGGACGGAGGGACGGTATCGCAGTCACACTCAGAGCGGACGGGACGGAGGGACGGTATCGCAGTCACACTCAGAGCGGACGGGACGGAGGGACGGTATCGCAGTCACACTCAGAGCGGACGGGACGGAGGGACGGTATCGCAGTCACACTCAGAGCGGACGGGACGGAGGGACGGTATCGCAGTCACACTCAGAGCGGACGGGACGGAGGGACGGTATCGCAGTCACACTCAGAGCGGACGGGACGGAGGGACGGTATCGCAGTCACACTCAGAGCGGACGGGACGGAGGGACGGTGTCGCAGTCACACTCAGAGCGGACGGGACGGAGGGACGGTATCGCAGACACACTCAGAGCGGACGGGACGGAGGGACGGTATCGCAGTCACACTCAGAGCGGACGGGACGGAGGGACGGTATCGCAGTCACACTCAGAGCGGACGGGACGGAGGGACGGTATCGCAGACACACTCAGAGCGGACGGGACGGAGGGACGGTATCGCAGTCACACTCAGAGCGGACGGGACGGAGGGACGGTATCGCAGACACACTCAGAGCGGACGGGACGGAGGGACGGTATCGCAGTCACACTCAGAGCGGACGGGACGGAGGGACGGTATCGCAGTCACACTCAGAGCGGACGGGACGGAGGGACGGTATCGCAGACACACTCAGAGCGGACGGGACGGAGGGACGGTATCGCAGTCACACTCAGAGCGGACGGGACGGAGGGACGGTATCGCAGAGACACTCAGAGCGGACGGGACGGAGGGACGGTATCGCAGACACACTCAGAGCGGACGGGACGGAGGGACGGTATCGCAGTCACACTCAGAGCGGACGGGACGGAGGGACGGTATCGCAGTCACACTCAGAGCGGACGGGACGGAGGGACGGTATCGCAGACACACTCAGAGCGGACGGGACGGAGGGACGGTATCGCAGTCACACTCAGAGCGGACGGGACGGAGGGACGGTATCGCAGACACACTCAGAGCGGACGGGACGGAGGGACGGTATCGCAGACACACTCAGAGCGGACGGGACGGAGGGACGGTATCGCAGACACACTCAGAGCGGACGGGACGGAGGGACGGTATCGCAGACACACTCAGAGCGGACGGGACGGAGGGACGGTATCGCAGACACACTCAGAGCGGACGGGACGGAGGGACGGTATCGCAGACACACTCAGAGCGGACGGGACGGAGGGACGGTATCGCAGACACACTCAGAGCGGACGGGACGGAGGGGACGATATCGCAGTCACACTCAGAGCGGACGGGACGGAGGGACGGTATTCGCAGTCACACTCAGAGCGGACGGGACGGAGGGACGGTATCGCAGTCACACTCAGAGCGGACGGGACGGAGGGACGGTATCGCAGAGACACTCAGAGCGGACGGGACGGAGGGACGGTATCGCAGACACACTCAGAGCGGACGGGACGGAGGGACGGTATCGCAGTCACACTCAGAGCGGACGGGACGGAGGGACGGTATCGCAGAGACACTCAGAGCGGACGGGACGGAGGGACGGTATCGCAGAGACACTCAGAGCGGACGGGACGGAGGGACGGTATCGCAGAGACACTCAGAGCGGACGGGACGGAGGGACGGTATCGCAGAGACACTCAGAGCGGACGGGACGGAGGGACGGTATCGCAGAGACACTCAGAGCGGACGGGACGGAGGGACGGTATCGCAGAGACACTCAGAGCGGACGGGACGGAGGGACGGTATCGCAGAGACACTCAGAGCGGACGGGACGGAGGGACGGTATCGCAGAGACACTCAGAGCGGACGGGACGGAGGGACGGTATCGCAGAGACACTCAGAGCGGACGGGACGGAGGGACGGTATCGCAGAGACACTCAGAGCGGACGGGACGGAGGGACGGTATCGCAGAGACACTCAGAGCGGACGGGACGGAGGGACGGTATCGCAGAGACACTCAGAGCGGACGGGACGGAGGGACGGTATCGCAGAGACACTCAGAGCGGACGGGACGGAGGGACGGTATCGCAGAGACACTCAGAGCGGACGGGACGGAGGGACGGTATCGCAGAGACACTCAGAGCGGACGGGACGGAGGGACGGTATCGCAGAGACACTCAGAGCGGACGGGACGGAGGGACGGTATCGCAGAGACACTCAGAGCGGACGGGACGGAGGGACGGTATCGCAGAGACACTCAGAGCGGACGGGACGGAGGGACGGTATCGCAGAGACACTCAGAGCGGACGGGACGGAGGGACGGTATCGCAGAGACACTCAGAGCGGACGGGACGGAGGGACGGTATCGCAGAGACACTCAGAGCGGACGGGACGGAGGGACGGTATCGCAGAGACACTCAGAGCGGACGGGACGGAGGGACGGTATCGCAGAGACACTCAGAGCGGACGGGACGGAGGGACGGTATCGCAGAGACACTCAGAGCGGACGGGACGGAGGGACGGTATCGCAGAGACACTCAGAGCGGACGGGACGGAGGGACGGTATCGCAGAGACACTCAGAGCGGACGGGACGGAGGGACGGTATCGCAGAGACACTCAGAGCGGACGGGACGGAGGGACGGTATCGCAGAGACACTCAGAGCGGACGGGACGGAGGGACGGTATCGCAGAGACACTCAGAGCGGACGGGACGGAGGGACGGTATCGCAGAGACACTCAGAGCGGACGGGACGGAGGGACGGTATCGCAGTCACACTCAGAGCGGACGGGACGGAGGGACGGTATCGCAGTCACACTCAGAGCGGACGGGACGGAGGGACGGTATCGCAGAGACACTCAGAGCGGACGGGACGGAGGGACGGTATCGCAGTCACACTCAGAGCGGACGGGACGGAGGGACGGTATCGCAGTCACACTCAGAGCGGACGGGACGGAGGGACGGTATCGCAGACACACTCAGAGCGGACGGGACGGAGGGACGGTATCGCAGACACACTCAGAGCGGACGGGACGGAGGGACGGTATCGCAGTCACACTCAGAGCGGACGGGACGGAGGGACGGTATCGCAGACACACTCAGAGCGGACGGGACGGAGGGACGGTATCGCAGTCACACTCAGAGCGGACGGGACGGAGGGACGGTATCGCAGACACACTCAGAGCGGACGGGACGGAGGGACGGTA